>NC_080048.1:15098018-15185518 GCF_026212465.1 Amaranthus tricolor
TGCATATTTAAGACCAGGGGAAGGGGTTTTAATGATACCTTTGGAGGAGGTATGATACAATTCTGCATTGCAGAATCCACCTCCTCAACTCCAAATATGCTTCCCCAAACAACTTCTTCTTCCTTATAAGCTCGAGCTCCATCAAGTTCTTTCTTCAAAAGCAGAGCCTCCATAGATAGGCTTTCACCATCATCACACGAGAGCTCCTCGAGGGGGTCTTGGACATCAATCATCTTAGCAAAAGAGGCCACTTCACTATCGATCACTTCCGTACGACAATCTTGCTTCATTAGTGGCATCTTAGTGGTCTTTGAAAATGGAAAGGCGAATTTCTCCGTTGCTACCTCCATCACAATGATATATGTTTGCAATTGATGAAAGCATTAAGAGTTTTCAGAGCTGATCTTCCAAGTATGAGAGGTGTGTAGGGATCCTCTTCCATGTTCATAACAACGAAATTGCATGGCACCACTCAATGCCCAACTTGTATCAGAATCTCTACAAACTCTCCATATCGCACCTTTATGTTGCAATCCGCAAGTTAGATTGTTTTTCGAGAGGGTTTCAGATCAAAGACAATCCTCTTAGCAATGGACAAAGGCATAAGACTGATATATGACCCAAGATCCGCAAGAGCCCCCTTTGGTTCAAGATGACCCAACTTCACTGGTAGGTCGAATGGCCCTGGATCTCTTTCCTTCCTTGCTAGAGTATCCTGAACGATCTTACTAACATGGTGAGGCATGTTGATCACTTCTTCCTCTAACTTTCTTTTGTTTGAAAGGAGGTCTTTGAGAAACTTTGCATATTTGGGCATTTGCTCCATTCCCTCAAGGAACGGGATCTTGCATTCCATCTGACTCGGCTTTTCAATGAACTTCTTGAAATGTACATTAAGCTATTTTTCTACCCTCCGGTATGGAAACGAAACTGGGGGCACATATACTCATTCAGGTTCTTTCAATAACCCATCTTCCTTATTTTCTATGTTGTCCCTTTATCTCTTTTTTCATATTTCTCATTTTCATTTTGTTCTTTTTCTTCAATCTCTCTTTTTTCCTTATCACCAGTTTCATTTTTCTCCTCATTCCCAATTATTTCTTTATCACCATCAATCTCTCTTTTCCCACTCTCACTTTCCTTCTCACTTAATTTCTCACCTTCCTCTTGACTATTGTGCTCATCTTCTCTTGGCATCTTAGGTTCCTTATAGGAAATCCTGGACCTCAAATGAATAGCGTTTGTGGTCTGCAGAGGTGTTTGGTATTGGATTTGGTTAAGGATTCTCCTGGAAATAAGGTTTGTGTAGAAGGGTTGGTTAGCTGGTTATTTACCAACTTGAGATGAGCTTGCATTTCTGATATTTATTGGGTAAGGGCTTGATTGCTTTGGGTTATATTCTGCAGTTGGGATAGAATTTGGGTTTTGAAATCCATATTCCAAGCAGGAGCTTGTTCCTTTGGGAATGGAACATGACCCCCCTTAGGCCCTTGATTGAAGTTTGATGGACCTTGATTTCTAGCATTCAGGTGCTTGTAAGATTCATTGTTATATCCTTGGTTGTTCCACCTCCCTTGATTTGCATTCTGATGGTAACCACGACCTCCTTGAGAATTGGAAGCTTGGTTTTGATTTCCATAACTCAAAGCTGTAACATTATCTGAATTTGACCCTTCGCAATAAGATGTATTGTGGTTTGTTCCCCCATAAATTTCACAAGAGAAAATAGAATCTTGAATGGTTAATACTTTCGAAGGTTTTTTCACACCCTTTGTTGAGCTAATTTCTTTTCTACCAAAGCTTCGAGTTTGCTTTCTAGAGATTCAAAATTCTTTACCTCGTACATTCCCTTGGCTCTAGTTCTTCATTGATTTCTCCATGATGAGTTTTTGACTACTTCTTCAATCTGTACTCTTAGTTGGTTTTGAGGGATTTTGCATAGGTTCCCTCCAACACTGGAATCTAGCAATGCGTTGGTTGGTGGAAGAAGACCATCATAGAAGAAAGTATTGAGTTTCATGGTGTGGGCAAGCCCTCAACATTCTCTTTAATCGGTTCCATGTCTCTGCAAGAGATTCCTCCTCATCTTGAGTAAAACCGATAATTTTCTTTCTCCAATCTTGAGTTCTCACGGATGGGTAGAATCTTTATAGGAATACTTTCTTCACCCCTCCCCATGTAGTTAAGGAATCGAGCTCAAGAAATTTGTACCAATCTCTAGCATCACCTGCTAGACTAGACCGAAAAAGATGCATCTTCACAAAATTTGGGCTATCTATACATACTGGCATGAGGTCACAAAATTTAGTGAATTTTTCCGAATGCTCAAGTGGACAATCATTTTTCATCCCGAAAAGTACTTCCTCCCTAACTATTCTTGTATTTTGTGGATGGATTTGGTAGTTTGTGTTGGTGGTAGGAAGTTTAATCCCCACTTGTGGTTTATAATTCCCAGGTGTACCACCCAAAAAAAGATTAATTCTCCATATGTTGCTCACTTTTTGTATCACTATTAGATGGTGCTGATTGTGGTGAGTTAGGAGGGCTAATCAAGATTACCCTCCTCAATGGTGTTGGGTTGGCGGGTGGCTTGGCAAAGATAACGAGAATTAAGGGTTCAATTTCTTCACTCCTTTAATTTAAGCTCATACAACCACCACTAGAAAGAGATTGTTAGCAATCACTATTACAAATTAAAGTTCTAGTACTCACAATATTTAACAAGTTTTCATAAAAACTAATTTTGACACTCATTCCCTAGCAACAACGCCAAATTAATAGAGGTGTCTGAACGTGGTCTTATGGTCGTTGATGATTTGGCTAACTCCGCTCTATGAAATAATTTAATTATACACCTTAAATACTCCCCATGACTAGCATTAGTGGTAACTAAGGGGTCGATCCACAAGGAATTACTTATGTGACAATTAGAATTTTATGACAAAGAAGTTTTTCGTTTTGAGCTTGGTATGTGGTGAACAATAACAATGATATGAATTTCAAACAATAAAGTTAAAGACTAGAGTTTAGGGAGTTAACTTCTTGATTTACTAAAGGGATGGATTGAAAATATGTTTTTAATCAAGTTTTATGATGAGAAAAGTCTTTTCATTTTAGTTCCACAACTTCTGGGCATAGAAATTATATAATTATTAATATGGTTTAGGAGATTCGGCTTCTGGGCGTAGAACTCGACCATACTACTAATTTTCTGATTAAACTTATGTCATCTAATTTATGTTGAACAAGAAGCAATCATAAAAGATAGACATGGTTCATCATCCTAAGGGACTGACTAAGTCTCGAGGGAATCTTAATAAAGTTAGCTTCTAGGATACTCATTACTAGCATGAAATCATACTTCACAAGTGTTCAATACATTCAATCAACATAAATTATCCATGGATGGATATCGAAATGGACTTTCGATCCTTACCATGGAACTCACATATTCATTCATGTATTTATTTATACTCAACCCATTTTCCCCATAAGGAAATCAATATGTTAACTACATCCCCAAACTCTAGAAAGTCGACAACTCACTCATGATCATGGAACAAAACACATAAACTATTATAACATACATGATTTTTTGCAATAAACTAAAAAGGAAAAGTTAGAAGACTAACTACCTTCAACTATGGAGGGGTTGAACAGAATTATGATAAGAGCAAGAACTTCAATGTAATATTCAAATGGTCCATAAAGAATTGTACATTTAAACCCACAAAATTATGAAATATCCAAGTACTTTGATTGATTACCAAATGAAAACAACTTCTAGCTACTAGTGTTTATCAACTAAATTATAACTCAAAGCTAAATTACCAAAGAAAGTGTTTGAATGAAGACTAGAGAAAGTTTCTGGACTTAAGAGTTGCTTAGAACACATTAAAAGATAAATATTCAAAGGAAGAACAGAGGATAAAGCTAACTTTAGCTTGTGCGCTGATGGGTGTGATTTCCCTTGAGAACCTTGGGGTATTTATAGCCAATTTCAAGTGATCAACCACTTGCCTTCATGAGGATTGTAGAGATGGTCCAATAAGAAGCCTCCTCCATCATTAGAATCTGATGCACAGGAGTAGGAGGTCTGAAGCACGAAAGGGGAAAGATTAAAGGAAGCATGAGGCAAGAAATCACGGGTCAAAAAGCAAACAATGATCTGCCGACCTAAAACAATCTGGTAGATTGGTCTTGGTTAACTAGTCGACTGGTTTGTACCTAATGGGCACTGCGTCTTTGAAATGCCATAACTTGGTCGTTTCTTATCGGAATTGGGCATGTGACGAATTGTTTTGAAGCTAACAGATCAATTCTTAATCTCTAAAAACATATCTATCAATTTTCAAGTGTCGTGAAGGTTATGATCATTATAAGTGGACCCTTTTTGCATTTGATATTTGAAAAATGTAGCTTTGCTTTGGTTAGGCTTCTTTTCATTAATTTGACTTCCCTTTTGTCACCAACTTAGTTCTAAAGGTCACTAAGCCTCCAAAAGTAAGAGGATAATATAATTAGTGCTTGTGACGACTCGATAATGAAGGAAAACCTACAGAAATTGGCAAAACAAAAAATACCATACCAAAGTGTAATATCCTCGAAATAAGCATAAATGGACTAAAATAAAAAAATAAAGCATAAGGATGACATAAATATGAGTCAAAACTAAAGGATAAAATTTACATAAAGCATGAGTATCAAACTCCCCCAAGCCAAACCTTTGCTTGTCCTTAAGCAAAGTAATAACAAAATTTGAGATGCAATGAGAAAATGTAACCATTAAATCATTCCTAAAAGGGATTACAGTGTGAGCGCGCAACCAATCATGAGCTAAAAGCTCCCAAACTGGACTCAAAGAGGTGGGCAAACCTCACTCTATGTATTGAATTCCCAATTTGTCCAGCACACTCTTGTGTTTAAGGGTAAACACTCATCACTCATTCCTATGATTCAAGTGATGCGAGTCTCTAAAAAACAAGGGATCTTATGAATCAAGCTTCGAAAAATCAAAAAGTCAAAGGAAATAAAGCAACAACAATGAAGCCAATGTAAAATGGGATGAATGGAAACAAATAAGTGATGTAGTAGTGAAAATGGGTAGCTAACAATGGTGTAAAAGGGATAATGAATAAAATATGGTAGAAGATGCTCTAGCTAGCAAGCCAACAAATAAACAAACCACAACCCAAAAATGTGATACTACGTAGCACTTTTTTTTTTTATTAAACTATGACTTTTGTAGAATCAACATTTTCATCCCCCCCCCCCCCCCCCTTTTTTTTTTTTCTTTTTCTCCTTTTTTCTTTCTTTTATTTATTTTTTCTTTTTTAAAAATTTTTATAGTGATAATAAGGAATGAAACATGTACATCAAATTTTGGGTTAGTGATTGAACCAAGCAACAATACGACCAAAATATAGGAACAGAGCCAAAAAAAGAAATAAAAGTGGCTATAAGCCAAGAGCATCATCACTAAGGTATATATGCAAGTGGTGATGAGAAACATGATATGAATATATACTATAAGCTAGAGTATCAAATGGGTGATAGGGTGAGGGAATAGTATGATATTTCTTAGATGAATGAGGTGATATGAAAATGAAGGATAAATGTCAATGTATTGATGGAAAAGGTTTCAAATGTTATGCTATTGTTCACACTTGTCTATTTCTAACTTGATTCAAATTGTCCCTAGTTGTTTCCAATTAGTGCAAAATGGTGGTATAGGTTCAATCATTCTCACAAGGTTTAAATTTTTTTGCCCATACTCTAAGGCTATGCCACAAATCAATGTACTACACCAAACTGAAAGGAACATTATCAAGTGAGTCTACTCATGCAATCAACAACTTGGAAAAAGGAACTAAAGACTTACCATCAAATTAACAAATGGTCAAAAGAAAGATTTTCAAAACTTACATGCATCTCAAGGGACAAGAACATGTCTATCTTCTTTTTGAAAAACATTTTCTAAAAATTAAAAAAATAAAACCAATAGCAAAGTAAATTTGGATATTAAGGGATTATTTTGGAGAAATTTAGGGTACACAAAACGAAAAACAAAGTGAAACAACGGAATAAGAAAATAAAAAAATGCAATAACAAAACATGAAATAACATTCATCATAAGCAAGAATATGTTGGAATTCTTCCGCCCCTAAACGAGACCCAGCAATGTCCCTATTGCTTTGGACTTGTAAGGAAGAAGCACAAATTCCAACCAATGCAAATACTTAAATCTAAAACAAATGCAAATTTCTAAACTAGAATGCATGCAAATAGAAATTAAAATGTATAGAAAAAAAAGGGTTGCCTCCCAAAAGCACACTTTTATTTACACTAGCTTGACGCCCTTCGGTTTCTGAATTCATGTGCCCTTACGCCCTCTATCATACTACCTGACTGCATAAATCATACCGACACTCTCATCCTGCTAAAAATAGTGCTTAATCCTTTGAGAATTCACTAGAAAGTCTCCTCGTTTCGCTCTTAATCTCACTGTGCCGAAAGGAGTTACCTCAACAACTTCAAATGGTCCTGACCAATTGGATACAAGCTTTATAGGAAATAGTTATCCTCTTGAGTTAAACAATAGACCTTTTCCCTACCTTGAATTTTCTATTCATGATTATTTGATCGTGCCACTTCTTAGCCCTCTCCTAGTAGAGCTTATGTAATGGCCCAGATAAAGTCAATTAGGAAATTCTGCATAAAGTATTAGTTCTCAAAGCGATATTTGAATCATTAATGAAATTTTAAACACAAAAGTCTAAGAATTTATTCCACCCTAAACGGGTCACGTTCTGATGGTAGAGACGACGGTAATCAAAAACTATAGCAGCGAAAATTAAAAGAAAAATCTAAATGAAATCCTCATACAACTCGAGAAACCCCTAGGGCCTCTAAAATAAAGTAAGCACATCATAGTTTTTAGGAAATTAAAGTTTTCAACGTTCGAAATCTACAAGGATAATTAAACAAGGTCTCAAATGCTAAGGTAGAAACCTTACTCCCGAAGTCCTAACCTGCATGCAATCTGCTAGTTGTCAAGGACAACATCATCGCAGGTATTCAAAACACAGTACACGTCAGAGGAAATAATTAAAATGAATAACAAACACATATCAATTTATATCACAATCCACTTAGCAGGCAACTACCGACCAAGACGTTGCCCGATATCTTAACGGGTCGCCAAAGTTAAGAGTATGCATCCCCCCCATGGTGGCCCTTATTAGGGCCCCGCCAATGGGGACCAAATTACCGTATTGGGTACCTATTTTCAATTCTCCTTGTTAGGAGTATCCTTTTTATATCGCTATTGAATATCCCGAGCCAATTTCTCCTGAAAAGGAGTTTCCATAACTATTATTTTATTATTCGGGGGTCTAAGTCCTTATGTGAATTTATTCCTTAGTAATCAACATAATCCAACAATATAGATCACATAAAGGTGATATCCAAAGTAAATATGCATGATCAACCTCAGCGTGTACGTACCTTATTGAATACGCACGTAACAAGATCTCTTAATTCAAAGAAACACATTAGTGACGCCTCACGAATTGAGGCCTAAAATCTAGTCTTTAACTTTATTGCTTGTAATTCATATCATTGTTACTGTTCACCACATACCAAGCTAAGTGCCAAAAACTTCTTTGTCATAAAATTCTACTTGTCACATAAGCATTTCCATATGGATCGACCCCTTACTTACCACTAATGTTGGTCATTAGATGAATTTAAGGTGTATAATTAAATTATTACATAGAGCGGACTTAGCCAAATCATCAACGACCATAGGTACGTTCCAACACCTCTATCACCGGTGTCCTAACCCGATTTATCCGGGTATCTGATATTTGAGCACTTGGAAAAATTGGTGAAACAGTTATAAAAATGTCTTCAAAAAATAATAAATAAATAAATAAATAAAAATTTATTATTGTAATAGTAAAACGAGTTTATCATTTTAAAATTAAAATTTTACTACGATTTTTAGATATCAGATTTATTATTTTTGGGGACAAAATAAATTATACGACGAAAAATATGGGTGTAGAATACACCTCATACTTAATAAATATGTGTAGGAAGCCATATCACTCCTAATTTAGCCACCTAAACCTATGACTCATCTAATATTCACGAGTCATCTCAAGCAAACATATCCTTAAGTGAAATGTGTATAAAGTTTACAAAGCAATACTCATTTCCTTCTTCTACCATCTCAAGTTTCTGGAAAAACAAAAACATAGAATCTCATCATATTAGAAATCCCCAATAGCTAGGGTTTGAAGAAATTCAATCTACTATTCTTGAATAATCTGATTCCTTGAACAAGTGGAAGCTAATTGGGATTGTTTTGGAAATTAGAGAATTCTGGGATTGAAGAAATCAAGTAAAACCTCATCTTCATCCTCTTTTGGTAATAGTGAGTTCATATTCATCTTCCTCCTTTTATATGTATGTTGATTTAAAGGTTAATAGAACCATTAATTTGACATTTATATGTATAATTATTAGGTTCTTTTGGTAGAAGCTCTTTTTGGTTGGATTAGTGAAGTAGATATTTGATTTTGGGTGGATTACAAAGTGTTGAGAAGAATTTACTCAAAGGTAACCCACAAACTATTCTATTTAAGTATTAATTGGATGTTTTAAAGTAGTTTAGTAATTGTGGATTCAATTTGGGTCTTTGATTCAAATTTAAGTATCAACTTAAATTTAAGATGAGTATATGAATTCAATTAGTAATTGGGTTGTTTTTAGCGTAGATTAATATTGGGTTATTTGGTTTCTAGTATAAAATTTAGTATTTTGGATATTGACAAAAACTGAGCGTTCTGTTTTGGCCATTTTCGGGTCCGTTGTGATTATTTCTGGGTTCTGGTGTCTGCATAAGAATTGTAGAGCTCCGAGTCATGGTCGTGTGGGCACTTGAATCGCCTTAAAATGAGTTCGTATGAGGGCGTTATGTCCAAAATACTAAAAGGCTGTCAAGAAAATCGACAATAAGCTTTCTGTTTTGCCATTTTCGGGGCTGTTCTGATTGTTTCTGGGTTTTAGTGCCTTCATAAGAATTGTAGAGCTCTAAGTCAGGGTCGTGTAGCCACTAGAATCGCCCCAAATGAGTTCGTATGAGAGAGTTATGACCAAAGTCCTAAGAGACTGTCATGAAAATTGAGAATAACCAATTATGAGATTAATTGTTCAAATTGTGATTTTAATTGGGTATTTCTTTAATCAAGTATTTAAGATTATTTTATTTTCTTTATTGGGTAGTTATAAATAGTATGAGTTTGTTGAGTATTACTAATGGTGATGAAAAAGGGAGTTTGGATTGTTATCTTTTGGCGTTATAAGTTGATGTACATAAGGTGTTTGTTCAAATGCATCAATGAAGTTCTTAATGAATTAATTATGATTTTTTAAAGTTTTTAATTTCAACGTTTAACGTGATCAATTATTACCTTAAAGTGATCAATTATATATAATTAATCAATTATAATATTAGAGCAGATAACTTTAACTTGATAACTAGCAAATTTAAAAATGATCAATTAAATTTTTAAGTGATCAATTTGAAAGCATATAGTGCTAAATTACAAGTTATCACTTGTATAGTGATTAATTATAACTTATAATCTTAAACGAGTCATTATAAACTTAAAGGAATCAATTATAATCATGAAGTAACCAATTTTGACCTTCAAGTTATCAATTTTAAATGATCAATTATAACACTTGAAAGAAATCGATATTGAACTATAATGTATCAATTATAACCATAAATTGATCAATTAGTGATCGTATATGGTAAAAACTTGTAATTGGAACAATTAGGCTATTGGTCTCATGGTAAGGCGGTCTCCCGTAAGCCCTACTACTAAAATTTAAGATTTTTTTATTTTTAAGCTTTATGTACAATTAGACACCGTGCATGTGTCGGTAACCTTAATTCCGTAAGTCTATTTAATTATTAATAACTAGTTTAAAAACTCGTACAATGCACAAAGTTTTTAGTTTAAAGATATATATATATATATATATATATATATATATATATATATATATATATATATATATATATATATATATATATATATATGTAATTTTTTTAGATATATAATAATAAACTTACTATATACTAAAGAGGAAATAGTAATTGTTTAGATATTGTGATATGTCTTTGTGTAATATAAATAGTTTTTAGATGATATGGTATGAATTATGAAATTATTTTTTGACTTTTTATAATAATATTCAAATTATTACTACTATAAAAAGATAAATTTACGATATATAATAGGTTCAAATCAATAACTTATCTAATATAACTCAATCTTATACATAATCATTCATTAAATTTATGATTTAAAAATGATAAATTAGTCAGTGTAGTTAATTATTAAAAGAGCTAAAAATGACAAGTTGATTATTTTAATTTGCTACATAAGCGAATATCAATCAATAAAAACCTTTCATATATTGAGGCTACATGAGGGTGACATGTGAAAATTTTCAGTCTTTTTATTAACTAATTTATTAACTAATATGATATGATGACAGGTTAATTACTTTTAATTGCTACGTAAGCGAACATCAATCAATAAAAACATTTTATACGGGCTACATAAGAGGAATTTTCTTAATATTTATTAAAATGTATGATGGATAATGGTAAACGAATCACAATTGTTAACTTGTAAGAAATTTGTAAGAAATGATTTTCCTATGGCGAAACATTTTTGGATGGGGGAGACTGGAGAGGGACAGGGAGGCCGGATTGTTAGGCTATTATTAAGGTGTGGTAGTGACAAACTGAACAAATGAAAAGTAGAAATAAAAGAGAAAGAAGGAAGCGGGAATGCGGGCGAGGCGGAGCATAAGACAAACACAAGGAATAAGCAAAGGAATAATATTGAGCCCAACCATTTTTGTGTTTGACAACCTTGAAAGAGTATCTATTCTCAGACATTTTGACTCTATTTATTATGTACTTCTATTATTTTCGGATCAAATACATAGTCGTATATGTTAGAACATTAAGAAATTTTTCTTTTTTGTTTTTTTGTTGTTAGTCATTGTGTTATAAACATTATCAAGTTGATATATTAAATATAATCTTTTAAAATTTAAAATAGTGACCAATATCTCCCCGTGATATATAATTGAATCACTTCTATTTAGCTTGAACACCCTATATAACAAGGGTATTATTGATATTAATAATCCAATCTTTAACTCATTCGGTATGAATAATTCTATCTTTGAATTATTTTTTAATAATTCAACCTTTATCCTTAATTTGCTATCAGCATAGCCTATTGTTTTATAATAACTTAACGTTTGCCCTTAATTTGCTATCCACATAACCTATTAAGATGCTGACAGAAAACTAAGGGTTAAGATTGGTTTATTAAAAATAATCTAAAGTTGGGATTATTCACAGCGGATGGGTAAAAGAATGTATTATTAAGATCAAATATTTTTATATTATATCTATCATTAATATTATTAAATATGTATAATTAAAAATTATACTTAATCTATATTTATAATCTTTGTATTTTGAGAAATCAAATAAGATCTCACATAATTATAAGTTAAGAACACAATACAAGTTAAATGATATATTATTTATGTTGATTAATTAAGAGGTAGTATTATATAAATGGGTGAGAATTTAATAATATGAGGACAGATATTTATAAGTTGGAGACTTGATTTGGAAAGAGATAAAAAGACCGAAAGAAAAAAAAAATAATGAATAGGATTTTACCCTCATAACATGAATATATTACGTAAACTTGAACCGTCTACTCCACCTCTTAGCTATGTTATTCTAATATGAAATTTTTTTTTTTTTTTTATATATATATGAGGCTCTTTACCTTTTGGAATCTTATGCAATTAGGCAACCTACGCATCCCATAATTGCTCATGTACATAGCAAGCCTATTAATGGACTATGATGCGTTGTAAGTGAAGCGACATATGCTTACCACAAACACACATCAAAATGGGGAGATTAAGCCAATCAAATAAAGATATATCTTACAAAATATAAGAAAAGGTAAGACACGAGCCCATTCCTCATAACATGCAATATGAGGGTTGTGAGATAAAAGATGATACATGGGCTCACATAGAAGATAAGAGATAGATAAATAGGTGTAAAATAAAATCAATCTGAATATTCATATTTAATATAACATAAGTCGATATTATTTGGTTCAAATATACAATTAATATGTCCAAATTTCTATCAGTTGAATCATTTCACCTGCTAATTGTACTTTAATACAAAGAATTGTAAATCATAAGATATAGAGAGAGGAATCGCAAAAACAAACGTTAGTGATTGTTAACCATTCAAATCTATAAAACTAAGCAACCTCGATTATATATTGAATACATTTTAATCAAAATAGTAAAAATGTACATTAGCAATGGCCTTATTTAATAAAGTTAAAATTTTTAATATAATTTAAAATTTAAACTAGTTGTTGAAGACTAAAAATTGCAAAATTTTATTTTTTATCATCATAAAAAACATGTATTTAAAACTACTTATTCAACCTGACAAATATTAATAAAATTTTAATATAAGTTAGAATTCATTTAAAACTGTAAATTAAGTAAAATTTGATAATTGAACTATAGTTGATTCTATGTGTGATGTAGGAATATTTTGTACCCTAAAAGAAATTTAATAATTATTGGTGCTAAAAATGAATCTTAAAGGACCTTTATTTGGTTGTACATTCTCGGTAGTTCCAAGAGACAAACAGATAAATGTCTTTCTATTCCCAAAGAATCTAGAGCGCATCAGGCGCTGACCATAGTTTAACAAAATATAAATAATTCAATCTGACCTTTCTGTCATTCTAACGCAAATCGCCATCGTAATTATTCCAACTTAAATAACTCTAGTTGACGAATTACTCACTTGTTTACGAAGCAATGACCAATTGAATTACTCACTTCTATACATAATGAGAAAAACAATCACTAGTGTATTTTAACATCCTTTCACTCCATTTTCATAATTTTTCTCAAATAAAATTTACAATTATTAGTGTTAAACTTTGAATATAATTTATCATTAATTTATATGAAAAAGATAGTTATGTGGAATCTTGATAAATTCGTCTCAACATATAATTTCTTAATATATATCAACTTTTCAAAATTTTTAAAAACTTACAATTTATATTATTTCACTTTTAAGTTTGTCCGGTCCCCTCAACAGGCTATGCACAAAGTCAAGACTAAGGTGACTATGCATATTCAAGGGCTCACTTCTAAGGATGCTATAGCAATCATTAAGTGGCTAGCTTAGTTTCTTTAGTCTTGGCATGTTTTCTCTTGTATTGTATTGAACTATCAGTGACTTGGTTTTTGCTTTGCTCGTGCATATGAAGAGTGAATCGGAGAAACTTTTCCTAGAACGTGTGTCCCGATTTCATAGTGATGCAATTATAGAGTAAAGTTGAGCCTTGTTTGGTACTTGTACCATTTTTTGTGGTTTTATGATACTTTCATTTATCCAAAATAATAATAACAACAACAACAATAGTAACAATAATAATAATAATAATAATAATAATAATAATAATAACTATTGTAAAAAACAATGTATTGTTGTAATTATCTTCTATCAAAGTGACATGCATAAACTTCACCTCTCCAAGGACCTGACTAGTGATAAGGGCAATTGGCGGCGCCTTATCCACGTCTTAGATTACTAAACTCGTCCCTTTTACCCATCGTTTGTTATTTTTCATTGCCTTTAATTATCGCTCTTTACCTCCTTTACTTTTATCTTTATTTTTAGTTATTTGTAAGTATTCTATTTATTTTATTTGTAAGTTGCAGATTTCTTTCTCTTTGAAGACTTTTTTCGAGCCGAGGGATTCTTTGACTGCACTCTCCTCTATGGGTATGAGCTGTCGTCGTTCTTCCCTCCCCAAACCCTGATCATAGTTTTCTATGAGCGGGATACCCTAGGTATAATGATAATGATGATGATGATCTTCTATCAAAAGATTATACATGTCATAATTTTATAAAAATTTTCCTCAAAGATCTAATAATTTTGTAATCATCGATCATAAGTAATATTACTTATAAAAGAATTTTAAAAATAGCTATGGGAAATCCAAACGATGAGGAAAAACAAGTAAATTTCTCATAGCTCGTTTAAGGTTTAATTATAATTTAGTTAGGTAGCTTGGAGTTTTCAAATTTACAATGAGGTGGCCTATAACTCTAAACTTAAGTAAAAATTTATTTTTGTAGAAAAAATAATTTAAATCAAAGTTATTTTTGTTAAATTCAATATCTTATAAACATAAAACCATTACATGTTAGTTGTCATTTTATTTTCAATTGAAATATTTAATATATTATTGGCATATCATGCTTTGTCAAAGGTGAATTATTTATTTTATTCATTCCTTTTATTTTCTTTTTGTTTTGTTTGAATTATTGGTTTGTAATTTATAAACCTTGATCATTGTTTGTTTTTATACCTAAATAACAAACTAAAATTGGGAAAATTTGTAATTGGAAATTTTGCATTTTATTTGTAATTGGGAAATTTGTGTTTTACTTGTGTTCATAATCATACCAAAATAACATATATCCAAATTGCTTTGTTTTATTTGTGTTCATAAATTTGCTATTAGGAGAATTGAGAAATTATTTTCATAAATTTGTGTTCATAAATTATATCATTGTGTTTCTTTATTTTTAAGTTAGAAAATTGTTATTAGTAGGTGAATCCATGAATATATAATAGTATAAACTAGGAAGTCAAGAACACAAGATTTTTTTCAAAAAGGTTAATGGCGGGCTAGCTTCAGTCCAAGTGTTCAAAATGAAACTCATGAGCAACAACAAAATTCAAAAGGAAGAAAAAGAAATGGATTTCCAACTACTAACAATAACCGTCCTCGTAAATTTGTAAAAGTTGAGTTAGGTGATGATGTTAACCATTTTGTTGTTGAATGCGATCTTGGATTACATAAACAAATCAATGAGTATCATCTCAATGATCGTGAAAAAGTAATGAGGGAGTATGTTAAATTGAAACCATTTCAACCCATTTTTTATACATATCCACTTTCTGGTGACAACCATTTGCGTTCATTTTAGTCCACATGGTTTCAAAATTTTCTTAGATAGAATATTCACCAACAAAGGATGCAGCTTTTTTGTAACACCCCGTTAATATACCATATAAATAAATAATTACTTAATTTATTTTAGTCGATTCAAATATATAATCACGTACATTTTAATTCGTATACTATATAAATAAACAATTATTTAATGCATTTTAGTCGATTAAAATATAAAACACGTACATTTTAATTTGTCATCGTATAAGTTTCCGTGGTGCGCGTGTTTCGTCGTGTAACGGTTTTTATCGTTTTACAAATTAATTGAACAATTTAATCAAATTTATTAATATTAAATAAAAAAAATTACTAAGGGGGAAGGAAAGGGGTAATTGGTTTCTAGAAGGTTGATGTAAAACATCCCCTTAATGCCACTCATGGGGACATTTAAGCTTAAGAATTAATCCCTTTCTTAATCATGCCTTAATCCTTTCATATGGATGGTTAGTATAGAACCAAAATCAGAAATTTTTGCTCCATTTCCTTCATTCCATTCAAACAATGAGAAAAAAGAGAGAGAAAGAGGAAAAAAAAATTTAAGGCTTAGTTTTGGGTGTTCAAGTGTCTAATTCAAACCTTTTAATCTTTGATTGGTAAGTATTCATAATTCATAAACCCTTAACAAAATTTTAATTTGTTTAAAGGAACATGTTCATACTTTTTATTTGAAATACATAGAAAGAAATAGATTAGTGATGAAAACATGTTATTAGAAGTATTCTTTATATTTTGTTTCATGATTTTATATGATGATAAGATTATGTATATATGTGTATATATCACTAATTTATAAATAGTTCTTTTTCATGAGTAGAAATTTAAAAGAAAATGAGTGATGGGTTAATTTAGAAAATAAGGTTAATTGTGTACAATATATAAGATTGATAATTATCATTGAAACCATTTAGATGTGTTTGATTTTTAAGGATTTTGGTTGATATGTATATATCTTAGTATGAACAATTAATTTTTAAATGAGAATATGAAAAAGGAGATAGATTTATATATTTTCTGTTTTTATAAAAATTATTTATAATTTTGGTTGATTTAATTATTTTGGAAAAAGGGTGATAAATTATGTTGTTGTGTATAAGGTTTTTGTATCGTGGTTGAAATCTGTTGAATTGACGAATGAGATTAAAAGAATTAATTAAAGAAAAAGAATAATAATTTCGGATAGAGTATGTTTTTGTATCGTGATGTTGTATATCACTTAAGGCTTAGACACCTTAAATAATATAAAAGGAGTTTAACTTGAAAATTGAGGATGATTGTGTTTATTACCTCTATGGGGTTGTTACGTTGGATTTCAAATTATTATTATTCATTCCCATGCAGTTGTAGATCATTACGGTCACCATGAGGGTTTGCATACTTTACCTTTGACGATCTGAACAGGACGGGCAACGTCTTAGATCGGAGGTTGCCTTGAGATTAGCTCTCCCATGTGTATTCCTTCAAATTTTGGTAACACTCTGGCGACCAAACAGGACAGGCAACGACATGAGGTAAGAAATTGGAACGTCGAATATGAATTAAACATGTTAGTACCTTTGCATGTTAGGATGAACTCATTCCTTGTATGTAACCTATATAATGCACTGCATGAAGTCTCTGACATGTACTTGTTTATGTTCTTTGGAACGTACAATGATGTTGTCATTCGACAACTAGCAGTTTGATTGCAGGTGGGATTGCTCGAGTGAGAATTAGACATTAGAACCCATAGTTGAGCAATTCGATACACTTGATTATTTTTATGTGTTTAATGAACATTAATTTATTTTTCAATTGCAAGTACGTTTACCTTATAGACCATAATTGGTTTGATGAGGCCAAAAGGTTTTTGAGGGGTAAACTTTTAAGACATCCGCTGACTTATTTATTATTGTTGTCGTTTATTTATTTCTTTGTCACTAGAACGTCGTCATTCCTAGAATCCGGTTTAACTTAAATGTTCGACATGTAACTCGGAATTCATATTTACATGTGAATATTCGGTTCATTTTAACTCGGACTATTACACTTTTGCTTTCTTTGTTTTCTCTTTGCAAAAAGTCTTTTAGATGTTTTACACATGTGGGCTCTAAGAATTGAATAAAAGTTAATAGTCGGAAGGATTATCTATTTCTAAACCACATGGGAAATACACCTGATTCTCTACACAACATTAATCAAAAAGCACTTGGTTCAAAATTTCCTTGCATAGAATATTCGCCAAGTCTTTTTGTGAGAAGTATATTGTTGAAATTTCAGATATGACTGCTCCTCACAAAGCGGGTAAAGGTCATTCTCGTCACATACAACAATGGAGCATCATTTTCTAGTTGACTTATTTATTGCGACAACAAATGCACTATTACAAGAACTCGATCATAGATTTGATGAAAACATGATTGATCTTCTAATACTTAGTGCATCTTTAGATCATAAAGATTCTTTCAAGTCTTTTGATATTGGCAAACAAATACTATATTAAAGACTTCTCCGATCAAGAAAAACTTCAATTTCTGTGTGATTTGCAACATTTTCACTTTGATGTTTGTAAGCATGTGCAATTTGAAAAGCCCGCAACCGTAGCATTATTATGTCAAAATAGACGGAAATAGGAAAATCAACAAGTTTCCACTTGTTGATAGATTCATATGACTTGTTCTAACTATCCCTGTTTCTACGGCAACATGTGAACGTGCATTTTCCGCAATGAACATTGTTAAGACTAAGATAAAGACAAAAATGGAAGTTCTTGTAATATCTATTGAAAGGGAATTAGTTGAAATGCTTACCGTTGATTCAATTATTAATGATTTTGTTCTAATGAAATCCCGAAGAGTGCGATTCAATTAACTATTCATGTAAGAACTTTAATTTTATTTAGTATATTTATAAGTATTATATTATTATTGGTCCCCCCTTATTATAAAATTTTGACTTCGCTATTGTGTACATGTGTATCTTTATTTTTGCTAGCATCATTTTATAATATGGATCACTGTTTTGATTTTGATACAAATCTTTTTTTAAAGTGGTTTTACATTTTTTTTCTTCTTATATTTAGTTTCTGAATCTTTAAAATTAATAAAAATCATAACAAAATCAAACGAAAAAAAAAAGATAACTAACATAAGAGAGTAGCATGAATTACTCCTTTTTATTCTAATATGAACAAAAAAAAAGGAGACATCAATATGGTCCTAGTGGAATGTTTAGAGAAAAAGATGAGGGCGGTGGGAGCTAGCTATACTTGAAAGGGATAATGGTGAAAGTGAAAAGTTTTGAAAAGCCAGTAGCTTTTAAGTTTAGTACTTTTACTAAACTCCATTGAATTCATTTAATTCCCTTGAAAGAATATTAATATTCCATAGAACACTACTCTTTTTGTTTTCTCGAATTCCAACCTTTTCCTTTCCCTTTCCCTTTCTTTTCTCTTTCTCTTTCTAAGTTTGATGATCTTTATCAAATCTCTGATGATCCCTCTGTTATGCGTCCTTAAATACACTACTGCCTCTGACCACCATCACTTTTTTTCTTTCCTTTTCTTCCCTAACTTTTCCTTCAAACCTTCATCCCAAGACTCCCCCTTTATTCTCTCCTTTTCTCACTAATTTCTTCTGACTACTCTCTGCAACTTCTCTCCTCTGATCTTTCTGTAAAACATTTACTTCACTCTCTACTCCCTAGTGAGAGAATTTCACTTTCTATCTTGAAAACCAAAACCTAAACGACTTATTAGAGTACTTCCTTTTCCCTTTCACTTTCTTTCCTTACTTTATTTACAGTTTACACTGTTCAGTTCTTAAAACCCATGCACCAAATCATAAGGTACTCATGATCTAATCAAAAATAATCACTCAACTTAGCCACCATTATTATTATTCTACACCAAATAAATTAATTAAACACTCCTTTATTTTCATCATCTATGGATCTCTCTCTAAATATTAGTCCTCCTTCTGTAATCACTTCTTCTTCAAAAGATATTGAACCAAAACGGGTCAACTTTTACAGTGAGAATTGGATAAGCTCCACTACAACGGATTCGGGTAGTAGTGTAATGAGTGATATGAGCTGCCATGAGGTGGTTAACAATAGTACTAATGTTCAAGACCCTAATTTTTTGAGCTTAGGGTTTGATAAAATGGGTCATTTTAGTGGTTCAAGCCCGTCTAATGTAGCCCCATTAAAAGGGTATTGTACTATTAGTTCATCTTATAATTACCAACCTCAGATCTATGGGCGTGATTTTAAGAGAAACTCTAGATCGACGATGACAAATAGTGTTAAAAGGAGTGTTAGAGCACCTAGAATGAGATGGACTTCTACTCTTCACGCTCACTTTGTTCATGCTGTTCAGTTACTTGGCGGCCATGAAAGTAAGCTAAGAGTTCTTTATATAACAATTTAATTAAACTAGTTTTCTGTCTTGATTTAATTTTTCTTAGGAAAAGCTATAAATAATACTCATAACTATGGCTTATTGATTCAAAATAACCTCAACTATTATTTAACTATCACTACACCTAAGTATTGAGATATTTTGTCTTGAACACTTTGAACATTCTTCTCAACCGGCTGTTTTGGTATTTTGATGAGTCTATGAGCAATAGTTGTTGATATATAAGATTATGTCCCCAATGCTAGGGTTAAATAATAATGCTTCTTATTCACTATTATTGTCCCATTTAGTTTAACACGTTTGCCAATATACTATTTTAATTGTATATATTTCTAATTTTTCTTGTTTGAAAGTTATAATCAATTGATATTAATTTGTAAAATTTATATTAAGAAGAATCAAATAAAATGACACTTTACTATATTTTAACCTATAGATTAAGAATAAAATACAAATAAGACTGATTGATGAATAATGTTCAAAAAACAAATGGGATAATAATAGTGAATAGGAGGGAGTAGTCGAGAGTATTTTGAGTGAATGAGTACTAATTGAGAGTATTATTTACAAATTTTTCTATTTCTTATTGAATTTAATTTTAATAACTTACAGGAGCAACGCCAAAATCTGTGCTGGAGCTGATGAATGTTAAAGATCTAACACTAGCACATGTCAAGAGTCACTTGCAGGTAATGTAATACATGATCATTCTAATGCAAGTCCGTTGTAGAGTTAGATGTAGGATTTTCATAGTTTTGTTCTATACAAGATTTCATGCAACCCACTTATTTAAACTCTGTCTAAACACGAATCACTTGACATTATAATGCTATGTTGGCTTTTGATGTTATATTAATAATGATTGATGAAACCCTTATATACTTTATGTTATTAAGGCTAGAAAATGTGTTATTTCAAATGCTTAATGATTTTACGGATTTTCCACAACCAAAGGATTTGATTAATACTGGAAGGGGTGCCATGTTGGTAGTAAAAGCTAGGAAGGTGAAAACAAAGAAAGAATAATCTTATCTAATGGAAGTGGGTGGGCCCTTTATATATATATATATATATATATATATATATATATATATATATATATATATATATATATATATATATATATATATATATATATATATATATATATATTTTGTTGTTAGTTTTGGTGTTAGCTAATTTTGTTGTATTTGTTGGGCATATAGATGTATAGAACAGTGAAGAGCACTGACAAAGCATCGGCAATGTCATCATCAGGTGATTTGGAGTTTCTTCTAAGTATTCATTCTCTAGTACCATTATTCCTTTTTTTCTTCCTCTATCTATTTGTTTTTTACGAATAACATCACCGGAATTCCATGTGTTTTTCTTATGTTCTTCTGACAAAGCAAAGGAGAAAATGGCTTCAATTTGCAGGTCTTAGTCAAGCTTTACAGGCAGACATGATGATGGGCTTAAACCAAAACAAGACTTCTGGGATTGAGGTGATGAGTAGACCAGGATTCATGTTTTGTGAAAAAGCTGATTTCAACCCTACTTACTCTCATAAAAATTCATCATCTACATTATCTCCTCATTCACCAAAAGAGTTTAAGAACATAAACTTGTAAGTCTTTTTTTTCACTTCATTTGGAGTAAAGTTGGAGAGAAATTTCTAAAGCAAAAGAAATTGAAACTGTTTATAAGTGGTGAGAAATGAATCCTAGTCCAAAAGTAGTGTTTGAGAAATCTTAAGCAATTAGATGATATTTACAAGTTTACAAGTCAATGGAGTCCTTCCTTCTATGACCATGTGGTTTTAAGATGATATATTCTTAGCTTATAAAATGTTTGCACATGTGTAATCTTAATTATTTGTTGGCATTTAAAATTAATCGTGTTTAGAAGACCTGGACTTATTATGTATGTTAATAAATAATCGGAAAAACACAAACTGCATACATTTCTTAAGCCAGGGTGATAAAATTTCAAAACTCAATATAGCCATAGGAGAAAGACTCCAATGACTTATAAAATGTAATATTTTTAATTTATTGATGTGAAATATATGATCCTAAGATAAACAATTCGAATCCTTATTATAAAAGCAAGAACACCAGTTTTTCAGACACACGTGACTTTAAATGTATTGTTGAAGTATGGAAGCTAGTGTTTACAAAATAATAAGCGTAGTCCATGTGAGAAAACTAGTCATTCCATATAATATGATGATGCCATGGTTGAACTTTCTTCATTTATGAGTAGTTTTATATTTTATGTTTTTTTGAAAATGGTGTTAATTAAAACAGTAAAACCCACGAAAGGTGGAGACACAATATGAATGCAAACACTCACAAGAAGACATAATAAATAGACATAATGTGTATAATCAAGATTCAAGAATTGTCTTGATGGTGGTGATTGTTTTTGCATTGGGTCCAATATTTTGTCTCGATGTATATGTTATATACATTGAGGTAATACGTTCATGAGTCTAGTTAAATGACCCACTATATTCATATAGTACCACAATATTGGAATATCACAATAGTTCGATTTCAAATTAATTGAATGTTTAATAATATTAATTATAATTTTATTTGTATTAATGAATGCTATTTATTGTTAAAATTGTGATTTAAAAAGCTTGCAAGTTAATAAATTCATATATTTCAATGTATTTATTTGATAAGACTTTTTTTATTGCTTTTTTGTGTATTTTAATTTTTATCTTTTTGGTTTGTTATACAAACAAATACTATATATTTTTAAATATATATATATTATAAGTCACTTTTTCTTTAACTGGATGATAAATCTATCAACCAAATGCTACAAGATATAATAAAAAGTAAAAAAAGTCGTTTGATAATTTAAATTTATTTTGTTAAATAGAGTTAAGCCCTAGTGATTTGATGTGTAATATAAAATAAAAAGTAGATCGTGCAAGTGTAACTACTCGTTAAACAAAATCTTTTCAATTGAGATATTATATTATTTTTAATAAACCTTTATGACTTTGAAATTCAAGAACAAAAAGCATCTATGATTTTAAGGTGAAAAGTGTTTGTTCTTTTATTTTGTTTTATCCTTCAAATAATTAAATATTATTGATGATATAAATTAAATCCCTCTTGTTTTTAAAGTCCATCCGTTAGATTTGTGAGTATTCAGATCCCCATGTTTGCGCTCAAAAAAGTCAAGTAGTAGGTTAACACGAATCTCAAAGTGCATTTGATTAGAGTAGGCTTTTGCAACAAAGTTTTGTTTACCAATATTCAAAGCTTGAAACTAAGTTAGACATCCATCTAGTTGTAATTCCCTTACTTTTCGTTAAAAATTATAAATTTTAATGAAAAATACTATTAAGAATAATAGTGGATAATAATTTTTTTTATAATTTCTTAATTTCATTTAATATTACATTTTTAAATAGTACTTCTTATCAAGGAATCAATTCAACCAAAAATTTAAGCTTTTGATTGAGTTGGTTTCTTAACATGGTATCAGAAGTCAAAGTGACAAGAGGTTACGAATTCAAATCTGAAATATTCGGCGCCTATGCACATTTATTTCTAATTCACTAAAATAAATTTTATTAAAAAAAATACCATAAATACGTGCAGACCACTTGATCATAATTTGTGGGAACAGGCAAACGAATACATATGTGTAATATTCTATTACTCAGCTAATGAACCATAATTTGTCTTCGCAGAAGTTCATGGTTATCATCTGTAGATGGAGATGTTCCGCAAATTAGCCGCACTTGCTCTCATTCTAATTCTAATTTCACATCTTCACATATAAAGGTACAACCATCTAGTCTATTGTCTCCTATTCAACATAATTGTCTTATTAAACTTTTAATATTATTTATTAATTATATTATAATGATTAATTTATAAATTATAACATAGTCATGTTAGATTTTACTTAATATAAAAATTATTAATATTAATTTTTTATAACTTTTGGTTATTCCCAATTAAACTTAGATTATTGCAACACTTTCACAATCATTTTCTTGGTATATAGAATAGCCTGTAATTTAAACCTTACATTCTCAAAACTCTAATAACTTTTTGGGATGATATTAGTGGGTCTTAAATATTACTCGTCCTAGTTTACAATAGTTACATTAAATTTAATGTAATTAGTTTACTTATTATATTACATTTTACAATTTTTAATGTTTTGTTTAGAAACAAGTATTTTATTTCAGATTATAGGTTTCAAATTGAAATCATAAAGGAATAATTTGAAAATGACAACATTTGAAAAGTCATTATCAAATTTTTAACTTTACATCCTTTTAAAAAAATGATAGAATTAGTTCAAATATAAAATTAAATTTTATTAAGCTGCCAAATACTTCTCGGTCAAAGCTAAATTTTCAAATAAAATCATCGTCATCAAACATAAAATATAAAAAATTCAAATGTAAAACAAAAAGGTCTAAATTATTAGATTGCATTGCACACCGCGATCTCTTGATTAAAGATGTATACGCAAAAGATTGAATTTCATTACATAATTATTAATTTAAAGAGTGAGATTGTTGTCTGATTTACTGCATTTTTTTTATCAGGAGAATTATTGTGAAGATGAAGTACTGAACTTAAAGTTATCAAGCAAAAAGCAAGGAGGGGTAGCTGATAATAGTTTGGTCAACTTAGAATTCAGCTTAGGACGATCAAATTGTCAAATTGAATCTGCTGAATCTTGCAATGAGATCGCTCTACTTAAATGTCAATAGTAATCATTAATTTCTAATATTAGCTTATGATCTTACAGTATTGACTGTTAGTTTTGTAGAAGTTTAAGATAAAAACAACTTAACGGAAGAAAATTACGGCAAAGAACTGATGCATTGTATGTTTTTCTCACACTAATGAAAAGATACAAAGGACTTTGAATAGAATTGCTAAATAAATAAGCTTCTTAATATTAAGCAACTAATATTTAGTGTCAAATGTCAGAAAAATGGAAGATAATGACTACTAAAAAATTACTAATTTAAGTACCTTTTTTAATTGATTACGAGCTAAAAGCTAAGGAAATGATAAAACCATAGTTTTGAGCATATTTCGACACATCTACTTGTTCTAAATTTTCTAATTTTCATTTTTTGGATCTTCTATCTATAATTTTGGGGCACACTTCTCTTTTCATCATAACGCATTTCTTGTCACATATTAATTGATGCACATCTCACCAATTACTCTCAAATGATGCACATTATCATCTACTTATAATGAAGTACGTACTTCTCTTCACATTTCTTATAGAGCACTTCTATCTATTCATCGCACTTCTCACCATAAAATGTAAAACAATGTTTCTTCTTTGGCTACTTAAGCAATATTTAGCTTTTCTTTTGCCTAACAATACTTGTATAAGTGACCAAATTTCTTTAATAAATATACTCTCAGCTACAAAAGCTCCTTTATTTTATTTATTTATTTATTTATTTTTTTTGATTTTCTTCTTCTCTCATTAATTTTTTTGAATAAGTCTTTGAATTGTCAAGTGAAGAAATTTTAGCCTTATAAAAACTTAAAATTGAAACTACAATTTTTTTAGCAAATTCTTTTACAAAGTAACCTATTTTGATTCACAATAGCCATAAGCTTACCCACATAATCTTTGATAGTGTCCGATTTTTTAATCCTTTTTACATTCAAAATTTCCTCATGAGGTTGAGTACATGTTTTTGTTTTTTTCACTACAAATAAAGTTGTATCTTGCTCCGCTAGCTTGACTACACCAAGCATCATTATTTGGAAGAATGGATTTGCTCTTTTAATTCTTCTAAACTTTCTTGTTTAACCTCTTTCTACTCCACATTACAATATTAGCATATCACAGATGAAGGTTAGAACAAATGTCTCTCAAATTAATGATCTTCATGCAATTTTTAACTTTAGCACGTTATTTAGTTACCTATTTATCGTCTAAATACTGAAAAAGTAAATTCTTGGAATATTGGTAATAACAAGTAATGTTCCATACATCCATGTGTAAATACAAGAACTACAAATTCTATCTTATACCTTACGATGATTATAGAACGTCAAACCTCCATTGTTTCAGTTTTTTGTCAATAAGTTTCATATAAAGTACTGAACCCAACTTAAATTTGTAGCTCAAACCAAAGTCTCATGAATACACTCTCTATCAATCTCACAATGAACGATGGAAACTAATTTTATGTCATTGATGGCAATTTCTACTATGGTAATTATTTTCTCATTCCTTCAAATTGAGGAAGAAATGACACATTGGACTATTCTGTTGAATCGCAATTAACGTCAAACCTTCTTTATTATTTTAAAAAGAGCCTATAAAATTACTTGCAATTTCTAGATTATCGTTTCTTTAAAAATTTGTGCTTGAAAAAAACAATGACCAACTCTAGATAGTGTTGTCTGATTTACTGCATTTTTTTAATCAGGAGGATTGTTGTAAAAATGATGTACTAAACTTAAAGTTATCAAGCAAAAAGCATGAAAGATTAGCATCAGTTGGCTGCTTTTCGTATGCTGATAGTTTGGTCAACCTAGAATTCAAATTAGGAAAATCAAATAACCTTGCTTTTGGTGTTTGTGGTTCAGTTATAGACCGAATAAAAGTAGCCCATTTAGGATAAATGCCATCGGTGAGATAGTAAGCCATACCGTATTGATTTCCATTCACTGTGAAATTGACAGGTGGTGCCCTTCCTTCAAACAAATCAACTAAAAGAGGTGATCGATATAGCACGTTGAGATCTTCATATGAAGCTGGCATCCCAAAAAAGGCATGCCATATCCATAAGTCATAATTAGCGACTGCTTCAAGAATTAATGTTGCAACACCAGCTCAACCTTGATATTTCCCTTTCCATGCTGCTGGCAATTCTTCGACTCCTAATGCATGCAATCAACACTACCAATCATGCCAGGGAATCCTTGTTCTTCACTAAAGGCCAATAATCTCGTCAAATCTTGTGGTGTTGGTTTTCTAAAATAATGTTGCCAAAATTGGTTGATTATTGCCTTTGTGATATGAGTGAGTGCTTTTTGTGCTGTGCTTTCGCTAATTCGGAGGTACTCATCAACTTGATCAGCAGCCACCCTGTATGCTAGCATACGAAGAGCTGCAGTACACTTTTGTAAAGCACTTAGACTTTTTTTACCAGTTGCATCAATTTTGGTAGTGAACCATGCATCGTTGTTGGAGATAGCTTTCATTATCCGTAAAAATACATGTTTTCTCATCCTAAACCTACGTTGAAACAATCGAGAAGAATATGTAGGATTTTCAGCAAAATAGTCATTAAATAGTTGGGAATGACCTTTTGAATGGTCTATTTGAATTCGACATTTTTTGTTGGTTCTCACTCTTGGTTGTAGTGTTGAAACAATATGAGGAATAGCGTATTGAAAGGCATAATCAACCATATTATCTACGGATATTTCATGATATACCACTAAGTTTCTCCGAAATTCACCATATACCACACAAAATGTTTTAATTCACCATATACCATTGAGTTTTCGTACGTTAGCACAGAATACCATGAATGACTACTGCCGTCAGTGTGTCGCTTGTGGTGAATTAATAATTCACAATATACCATTACTTTTTTTTCATCAAATACCATTTTTTTTTAAAAATATAGCCGTTGGAATTGTGATAAACAAAAGAAATGTCATACTAAACAATGCTAAGTAGCAAGCTTTCTCTTCCCCTTGTGTTGCATTCAGCTCATGCCTTTCCTTTTCAACTATAGTAAAAGACTGAAGTGTATAAACAACATATGACTTGCAAAATACGCTTCATAAAACCACACATCTGATCTAGGTTCATACGATCCATGGTTCAACCTGCCTGGTGAGACCACTAATCTTGAGAATTTGAAGCAATATATAACACTACTAGTCTAAGAATTGAAAACTTAATAAAATGCGCTTCCGTTACTATGAATCACTAGTATGGAAGTTAGAAGCCCAAGTCTAAGTAAAAATCTTGTATGAATTCTAGAGGAGTTACAATGCTACATATTGTCCCCCTGAATATTAGTTTGCAATGAGACTTGCTTCAAAAAGCCAACACACACAAAGGCAGGAAAAGGAAACAAGCTTCTTGGAAAGATTTGACTAAGTTCATTCAAAGGCTGCTCAAAGCTTCACAAGGCCAAGGAGATAATAATTATCAAGAATGAAATAACTAATTTATTGCTTCAATTTGTTTGCCCATAGCTCTAAAACATAGATCAAGATGGAGCAATCTTAAATTTCTTGTTGGACTCGCCAGTTTGTAATAACACATCTTTTTCTTATATTTCCCGTTTTTCTATCCATAATCAAGACTCTATTATTTTCCCCCAATCTCTTTTTCCCCTGTTTGTTTTTTATATAAAAAAAAAAACCAAAACAACCCAGAAGTTGAAGGTGGAGGTTGATTCTTTTTCTTTTGAAAATTTTCTTGGAATTTGGTTTTGGGGTTGTTTTCAATTGTTTATTCATTTGAAAATAATGATTTATTGGCTGAATCAATAATTATAGTCAAGGGTCTGCTCAAAATTGGGTTTAGGATTGAGGATGAAGATGTAAATGAATAGAGAGTTTCTTGAATGGAGAAGAAGAAAGATTTGGGGGTCAATTTTTTGAAGACATATGTTGTGTTTGGGGAAGTCAACCCTAACAATGGCGCCAGTTGAATGCGTAAGGGCATACTAGTAATTTACCACAAACAACATACTGACGGCAGTTGTCATTAATGGTATTCTGTGTTAACGTACGAAAACTCAATGTTATATGGTGAATTAAAACATTTTGTGTGGTATATGGTGAATTTCGGAGAAACTCTGTGGTATATCATGAAATATTTGTCTTATCTATTAGTTCATTCTCTTCATCAGAAGATGAAGAACTTGAAGTGGATGAGGAAAAATTGAACGTATAAAAACTCATTTTGAAGTTATACATCCAATTGGATGTGGATATGCATATATATAATATAATGCATGCCAAAAGGTGATGGAAATGTGAAGACTAATGCATGCCAAAAGGTGATGGAAAGGTAAAAACTAATGCATGCCAAAAGGTGATGGAAATGAAAAGACTAATGCATGCCAAAAGTTGATGGAAAAAAAAGAACTAATACACGCCAAAAGGTGATGGAAGGAAAAGAACTAATGCATGAAAACCTTACATAATTAAAACATCCTTTTAAAATTTTACATAATTAAACCATCATTAAAAACAATACATAATTAAAACATAATTAAAACATTACATAATTAAACCATCTACTGACGATTGTAATTCTGAAAGTATTGTCCAAGTTGAATCATCATATCAGCTTCCCAAGGCTAAAAAAGTTTCCTTTTTGCTTAATGTTTGACATATATCCCAATTCATTCAATATTCTTCCATTTGAAGCTGTTTTTGTTTTCTGGCTTCTTTTTGTTTTTGAAGTTCTGTCTTCTCCTTCATTATTTCTGAATTAAGTAGAAAACTTTCTCCAAATGTACTCAAAGCTTGAATTGATTGATCTACGACCATTTTCCCAGTCATGCGAGCCTTCGCCTTTTTCACACCCTCGGAGCGAGTAGATGATCCTCCTTGAGCTTCACTTGTTAGAGTTTCAGAATCTTCTTCCGTCCTTGATCTTTTCCCACTACTTTCACTACTCACACCACCAGTTGGTTGTTGATCCAATGGTTTTTTTTGATTACTTTCTACCACTTGCTTCCACTTGTTATACTTCGCTAAAATTTTCCATTGCTCAATCAAGTTAAAGTTACCGTATTTTCTTTGATGGATTAAATGTGCTTTTTTAAGGACATCTTCGTCTCTCGTGCCATTCTTCTTCCTTCTAAGAGCCTCGACATAACTTCCAGACCACTTCAAACATGCTGGAGCAACTCTACCCCAACGACATTTAAGCATGTCGGCGGTTCTGCGTGTGATTAGATGGGGTCGTTCCATCCTTGCTACTTCATAAGCTTCCTTAACTTTTTGCCACCTCACTCTTATCTTTTGGTTTGTGCTCACAACTGGATCTGTATTTGTGTTCATAACTGAACATATGAGAGCAATATCTTCAATCAAATCCCAACTTTTCTTTGAAGGTATAGGGGCTTCATCATTAGGTTGCTGTTGAGATGGTTGAACCAATTGAGTGAAGTTCGGTGGTGAACCAAATCGTGAAAGTAGATCTTGAAATGATGGTTGGGTGTAGAGACTAGCATCATGATAAACAAAATTTCCTCTATCTTCACCATATTGATCATCTTGATCATTTCCTTCATTTTCATCATCATCATCATCATCATCATCATCAACAACATCATCATACTCCATCTTATTTTCATCTAAACTTTCACCCCTTATCTGAGTTGAATAGTTATCAATATTAGAGTTGACATTGTGAGATTGATGATGGTGGTGAAACATAGTTTGAGAATTTTGGGTATTTTGAGAAACATAATAGGATGCATTTGGGATATTTTGAGAAAATGGAGGATTGAATTGAGGATTTTGATACTGAATTTGAGCACTTTGATTGTAAGAAGATTTTTTTCTTGTTTTTTTTCTTTACTTGGATTTCTTCCATAATTTGGGTTATTTGAATTCATATTTTTTTTTGGATTTTTGAAATGATTATTTTGGTTTTTTTTAACAAAAAAAGTAGGAAAATAAGAAGAAAATATGTAAATATAAAATTATGTCAAAAAATATTATAATTGGTCTCATTTTATAGATCTCGAAAAAATATAACCATTGCATAATTTTTTGTAAAAAAAATTAATTAAATACGAAAATAGCCGTTAATTACAATAAACGGCTATTTTTTGCAACAAATCAGAAGCCGCCAAGTGGAAGTGGGCAGCAGCAGGTGTCAGGGAGCCAGACTTGCTTTTTTCGCCAGCCAATCCCTACGCGACACGTGGCGTAATTTTTTAAAAAAAATTAGGTGACCGTTCAGCTGAACGGGTCACATGACAACCCACTTACTCAACTTTTTCCCAACCCACCCCAATTTAGATCACCATTAATAGCAAAATTTCAATTGTTGGGTCATGTGATCTAAAATTAAATCATCATAATAGATGCTCTTAAAAAAAAAGTCATTCCAAACTCCTCAATAATCTCCAATTGTGACAAGTTTTTGACATTTGCTGTTTGTAGAAAAGAGTCCTTTTCTTTTTTAAGTTCTTGTTATTTTTGTTTCCCTCTTCTTTACTCTTAAACTTACATGCCAATATTTATACTATTTTATGTTTCATTGATTTAGGAAAACATAGCTTTTATTTCTTGTTTCATTTCTTTTTTCTTCGCTACTATTACAATTACATTCTAATAAATATACAAAGTTCTTTTCAAAAAGATGTCTCCTCTTTGTTAACGCTTACACTTTACTTTTCTTATTTTTTAAAATCATATTTACACTTTAAGTTAAAGTCAAACATGCTTTTTTTTATGTTGAACAATCATGCTCAATGGTTTTTAAACAAAATTTTTTACGATTAAGGTGTTGGAAACAACTCAAAAAAAAAAAGTGTTAGAAAATACTTCACATGTGAGGAAGATCCCATATCACATTAAAATAATAAATTGTGGACTTGCATATAATGCTTGGTGGGTAATCTTCCTAATACCTTATGATTTTGGGAAAGAGTGTACCACATAAAGTGTATGCAAGTTAACGCTCATTACCCATGGGTTTATTAGCTCGAGTCTATGGGTTCCCGTTGGTGTGTTCACACCAGTAGGCCCACGGGTGATTATGTGACGAATTGTCACAATCTAAAAGCCGAAAGTTTGTAAGTGTTGATTTAGGCGAACAACATCCAATAAGTTTAGGTTGCACTTTTTTGGTTTTATAAGCCAGTTGAAAAGAACATACACCTAAGCCCATTAAAAGGCCATTGGGTGGATATTCTTTGAGTAGTCACTCTGGTCTTTTGTATGATTCCTTAACTATAATATGATAGCATTGCTCTGTTGATGCCAATTTTTCTGTATTGGGAATTAACATTTCATTTTTCATATTGTAGATAGAGAGATTCACACTTTGAAATTGTTTATTGCCCATGTAATGATCCTTCTTTATAAGATTGTAAAAAAAGCTCTAGAAAACAGGATAGAGGATATAATTATTTAGGGGGGGGGGGAGGGGGAGTGGATTTGCACTATATAATTAATTGTTTATTACCAGGGTAGGGCGTGCTGGTGGCTATAAGGAACTTGATGAGGAAGAGTTAGAGGAGACAAAGAGATGTCAGCGTGAAGCTGTAGAAGTAAGAAATAAATACCTGATCATCGTTGCTTTTGATGCATCTTTGGTAGATTTTACTAAGTAGTCATTGAAATTTTTTGGATGATGGGGAGATGTAGATGAGTTTGGCAATCTCAAGAAGAAGTTCCTTGTGAAAACACAAGCTGAAGAAGTTCCGGGTGAAAAATAAGGAAAAATCAAGAAGTTTCGTATGACAGGGAGATGTATGATGAGTTAGTTTTGTAGAATTTTTAGAGGAAAAAAATCAAGAACTTAACTGAAATGAAAGCCTTAAAGAGGTTTAACAAGGAAAAACAAGATGATAAATAAAAATCAAAAACAAAGGAAAAGGAAAAGGGGCATAACGATATATGAGTTATCTTGGATACGTCCCCCTTAACGAGGGTTTTATTTATAATTGAATTTAACAATACTATGTATAAATAACCCCTCACTATCTTGAGAACAACCTCTCAAGATCGCAAATACTAACACAAAATAAGAAAAGCTCTCTTAGTTTTTACCCTAGCCCCCTTACAATGAATTAGCCCTCACTACAGTGGTGTTGTTGGGGTGTGTTTATACGAATGATGTATTCCGTTTATATAGAAGGCATACATTTTTGAACCCTCACATTAACACTACATCAATGTAAATAAATCCTACAATAAAGCATAGCAATAACATTAGAAATTAAGCCCCCTTAAACGCCCAGAAAACATACCAAACTAATCGTTAAAGGATCCTAGGCACGCTGCTCGTTCAAGTCAACCCCTTACTCGTTCGAGCAGCCTTGATTCTGACCTTTTGCTTGCTTGTGCTACTGCTTCTCGGATGAGCACATGTCTTACTCAAACGAGAAGCTTGTGTTGCTGCCACCTAATCTATCTTTGCGTGTTTCCTTGTTCGAGCAACTCACTTCGCATGCCTTGTCTCATTCAAGGCATGGTTTCATCCCTTAGTGAAGCCTCTTCGCCACACGTTGATCACCTCATTTATTTCCAAAGCTTAATTCACTAAACTCGACTCATCCTCACTATCTTTCTTCAAGTATATGACAAGACATTTTTAATTATATGTTTAGTCATCATTGCTGTTAAGAGTTTTGGCACTTACACCGACAATCTCCACCCCCCCCCCCCAAGTCCAACACTCTCTTTATCCGCAATTGTCACTTTCTTAAGTGATTCACACATAACACCATCATCAAATTTGTATCCTAGGAAACCATTACCAACTTGTAACTTATACAAGTTGTTGTCACCTGCTTACCTTTTATGAGTACAAACTCCCTCTAATGACCTTTAAAGTCCCTCAACTAGCTTGAAAATACATCCCTTATAGCCTCTAATCTACCCAATGAAATAAGTTTCCTTTCAAACTTAGGTACATACCTCACATCACCAAACCTTCTCTTGACATTGGCCTCCATGTTTCTCAATGATAACCTCTTAAATACCTTCTACTTTCCCCCTCTCATCATTAGGTAAAGTAACAAGACCTTCATCACGCATTCCACGCTTAGAAAATTTCTCTTTTTCACAACATATGTGAAATGAGCATCCAGATTCAGTTACCCATTTCTTATTATGAACCACCCCCTCCCCCCAATTAACTAAAAGAGTCCCATCATACTCATCATCATCACCCACAAAGCCTAGAGCGGCATTTCCGCAATTCTCATTCTCTTTTCTCCCTCCATCGCTTAAGCTTCTTATTCTCTTAAGGTCCTCTTTCATCTCTTTGCACATCATTTGTTTATGCCCCTTTGTCTTATAATAGTAACTCTCTATGTCATTAAGGTCACCCCTTCCTTGTGACTTTCCCCTTCCTTGATATTCCTTCTCCTTGGTTCTCCCTCTATTAGAACCCTCACTATACAAACCATCGCCAATTCTTTTTTCTTCCCACTCTCTTCTCACCATGAACCTGTCATTCTCTCTCAACGTTGTCAATGCTTGATCAAGAGTGATAGAGTCCCTACCTATGAGCAATGTTTAGACTATATTTATATAGTCCTTGGGAAGTGAAGTCGGAAAGAGCAAGGGTTGCTCCTCATCCGTCAATTTTTCATCGGCATTCAACACTTGGCACACCAACTTATTGAATGTAATTATGTGGTCTTGCATTGTTGTATCTTCATCCTTATGAGTAGATACAACTTCCAAACTCATCACGATCGGTCTCCTTTTAAGTAATGATACTTGATTTCGGGTGCTACGGAAAGCCGGATTGTGCTTATCGCCTTCTTCTTCATTGATGTTCATTTTCCCTCCTCGATATGATTTGGACCCTCCTTATCAAGAACATCATAGATGCCTATATGAACAAATAATCCACCACAGAGCTTTTCAATATTGCAAAGTTAATTCTCCCATCAAATAATATAATATGGAACTTTTCCCCATTACTCATTTTGTTTTTCTTACACAATGATCTCACTTTCCCTCACTAATTTGCCCAAGACGCATTCCCTGCTTTGATTCCAATTGAAATGAAATATTTAAAGAGCTTTAACAAGGAGAAACAAGATGATAAGCAATAATAAAAAAACAATGAAAGAAGGACACAATGATTTTATTTATAATTGGATTCAAAAATACAATGTATAAATAACCCCCCACTATCTTGAGAACAACCACTCAAGATCGCAAATACTAATACAAAATAGGATAAGCTCTCAAGTTTACCCAAGCCCCCTTACAATAAATTAGCCCTCTCTACAATTGTGCTGTTGTGATGTGTTTCTATGAATGACGTATCCCCTTTATATATTAGGCATCCATCATTTTAGAACCCTCACATAAACACTACATCAATACAAATAACACCTACAATAAAGAATAGAAATAAACTCAGAAATTAAGTCCCCTTCAATGCCCAAATACGTACCACAATAAATCGTTAAAGGATCCTAGGTAAGCTACTCGTTCAAACCAACCCCTTACTCATTCAAGCAGCCCTGTTTTAGACCTTCTATTTTTCTCTACTACTACTGTTCGGAAGAGCACATGTGTTGCTCGAACGAGCAGCTTGTGCTACTGCCTTATGACCTTTGTTTACGTGTTGCCTCGTTTAAGCAACTTACTTCTAATGCCTTGCCTCATTCAAGGCAAGGTTTCACCCTTAGTGATGCCTCATTTAGGTCATGTTGATCACGTCATTGATCATCTTAAACCTTAGTTTTTTACAACTCAACACATCCTTCCCATCCTTCTCTAAAGTACATGACAAGGCATATTCGATTATATGTTCAAAGTCATCATCGTTGTTAAGAGCTTTCGCACTTGCACTAACATCAACACAAGAAAGTTACGGAAAGAACTAACGCATTATTTTTCTCATAGTAAAGAAAGGATACAAAGAACTTTAAATAAAATTGCAAAAATAACTAAGCCTCCTAAAACAGCGCAACAAAATTGGTGTAACTTACTGACGGTTAAAGAAATCCACTAATACTACTACTAAGTCATTACGTAAAAAACTAACATACACATTTATTTGAAAAAAAATAATTACCAATATTAGCTAAAAACTAGAGAATGATAAAACCACAATTTTGGATCATCATTCACCACATCTACTTGCTCAAAATTTTCTCTTTATCATTTTCATGGAGCACCTGATCTCTTTATAATTTTGGGAAGCACTTCTCTTCTCATTATAACATATTTCTTGTTACCATCAATTGGTGAAATTGGTGCACCTTTCACCAATTACACTCTATTGATGCACATTACCAACTTACAATGGATCACTACGTTTCTCCACATTCTTGATAGAGCACTTCTATTTATCCATTATGGTGTACTTCACATCATAAGATCTAAAACAATGTTTCTTCATTGTCTACTTAAGCCAAATTTATCTTTTCTTTTGCCTATAATTATTGTCTAAGTGAACAAATTTTTTACAATTATCATATTATATTTTTCTTTACGCTAGCAATCATTTTCATCAAGGCCACACCTTTTGTAATTGCCGGCACTAAATGCTATCTTTTCCTTTTGCAAATGTACTCTTAGCTATGAAAGTTCTTACATTTTTTTTTATTTTCTTCTTATTGTGATACCCTAGATTTAGTTTGAAAAAGGATTGATAGAGTACTCATAACAACAAGGTGCATCTTTTTTCATAGAGCTTAATTGCTAAGAACTCCATAGTTAAGCGTGTTTGGTGGGGAGTAATCTTAGGATGGGTGACCTCCTGAGAAGTTTTCCTAGGTACGCACGAGTAAGGCCAAAGTGCGTTGGAAAGACTTATGTTGGTCTGTGGGGCCAACTTACAGTCTCCATGAGAAGTTACTGGCGTTCCGTTGGGCCGGGGTGTTACAAATGGTATCAAAGCAACCTTACGACCGTGGCTGATTGTGTGTTCACTGCACCTAGAAGGGGAAAAGATTCTGAAACTATGTTCAAACGAGAACGTTGTATTCCTAAGTGGGGATAGGTGTGATACCCTAGATTTAGCTTGAAAAAGAATTGATAGACTACTCATAACAACAAGATGCATCTTCTTTTCATGTGAGCCTATTTGCTAAGAACTCCATAGTTAAGCGTGTTTGGTGGGGAGTAATCTTAGGTTGGGTGACCTCCTGGGATGTTTTTCGAGGTACACACGAGTGAGGCTAAAGTGCGTTGGAAAAACTTGTGTTGGTCTATGAGGTCAGTCTACAGTCTCCATTGGCGGTCCGTTAGGCTGGAGTGTTACACTTATCTTGTAAATTTCCTTTAATCAACTGCACTTAGGCTATTTACCAATCCTCCTCAAGTTATCTTGGATAAGTCTTTGAATTGGCATGTGAAGAAACTTGAAAAATTGAAAAAAAAAAAAAGATTATTTAACAACTTAATTCCAAAAATAAGCTATGTGAAAACTTATTTCCCAAAATAAGCGTCCGTACATTCAAGCCTAGGTTCGACAAGAGTCGCTGTTAGTAACAGCGAAAGAGAAAAAAAAAATATTAAAAGCCCAAAGTCGCTGTTACTAACAGCGACTTATAAATAAAAATTAAAAGCCCAAAGTCGCTGTTACTAACAGCGACTTAAAAAAAAAACAAAAAAAAAAAATATTTAGGTCGCTATTAGTAACAGCGACTTAATGCATTTTAAGTTTTCAGTTCACCTCAAAGTCGCTGTTACTGGGTGGTTAAGGTTTTTTATTAAATGTTTACTGTTCTAGTACACTAATAAACCATGCATTTCTTTGTTTTTTATTAAAGGTTTTTTTATTGAAAATAGTGGTAAGTTTTGATTTATCTGATCCTTTTACTTTATTCAAGGAGGGATTACACATCTCATTCTCTCCATATGCAATCCTGGAACTCTATCTATTGGACAAGTTCATTCATGCCGATACAAGCATGTACAAATGGCCCCATCTTAGTATTTCCCTTTGTATTGTCTAAAATGTAGGTTACGCTGCTGCACAAACTTGGTCATGTCAAATGGGACATGTTGCTGTTACTAACAGCTACAAAAAAAATTTTTTTTTTTGTTTAAATCGCTGTTAGTAACAGCGACTTTGGGCTTTTAATTTTTTTTTAAGTCGTTGTTAGTAACCGCGACTTTAGACTTTTAATTTTTTTTCTCTTTCGCTGTTACTAACAGCGACTCTTGCCGAACCTAGGCTTGGATGTACGGACGCTTATTTTGAGAAATAAGTTTTCACGGAGCTTATTTTTGGAATTAAGTTGTTAAATAATCTTATTATTTTCAAATTTTCAAGAAACTTTAGCCTCATAAACACTTACGATTGAAACTAAAATTTTATCTATAATTCTATATTAGCAAATTTCAAGTAACTTATTTTAATTCACAATAGCCATAAGCTTGCCCGCATCAGCATTTGATGGTGTCTTTCCTTTACATTTTAAATTTCCTCTTGAGGTTGAGTACGTGTATTACTTTTTTTTTCATTACCAATAAATTTGCATTTTGCTCTGTTATTTTCACCTTTCTATGCCCGTTTTAGCTTGACTACACCAATCGTTGTTATTAGAATAATGGATATCTTCTTGTATTTCTTCTAAATTTTATTTTTAATTTTTTTTCGGCCCTCATGACAATATTAATATATCACAAATTAAAGTTTGAAAAAATACCTCTCAAATTGATGGTTTTTATGCAATTTTTGACTTTGGCATGTCATTTACATACCTAAATGAAAAAGTAAGTTCTTGGAGCACATTGGTAGTAACAAGTAATGTTTCATACTTCCATGTGTAAATGCAAGACTAAGAAGTCTCTCTTTGCAGTTTGATGCACAAGTATAAGAACATAGAGACTCCTTTCTATCCGAGATTCCTTTCAAATATTTCTATACCTTAAGGCGAGCATAGAACATCAAACGTACATCGTTTTACTTAACCCAACTTAAATTTGCAGTTAAAACCAGTCAACTTAAATACACCCCTATCAATCTGACAATAAACGATGGAAACCAATTTTTTGTAATTTACCATGTAGTGGCAGTTTCTACTATGGTAAAAAAATTTTCTCAATCCTTTAAATCGTGAAAAAAATGATACGTTAGATTATATACTGAAACGAACTCAAATAACGTCAAACCTCCTTTATTTGTTTCTATAGAACCTTTAGATGAAAAATCAAATGTTAGATTATTGTTTCTCTGGTGATTTGCACCTGGAAAGAAACAATGACCAAACTCTAAATTTCTGCATGCTTAAAATCTACAATTATTATATAATAGTTTAGCTACTGGATCTTGATCCTAATGTTAGTCATCTCACTATTCGCCTCCTTTTTACAGAGAATTTTATGACTGGATATTGAGCAGGTGTTTATCGTGAAAAGTTAGTGTTAGGCTGGAAGGCGTTCAATTTTTTTTGTTATGCACCTCATTTTCATATTTATAATCCAATGCTTTTCAAGTTACAAAATGATAATGTAAATATAGTCTCCCACAGTGATATTACCCAAGTGAAGTAGTCTTCAGCTTGGTTGGTTAAGCATAGCATCTGTATTGTCTTTGATTTTGGGGTTTTGAATGTTCAGACCTTTTTGTTCTTATATTTTGATGACTAGTTTGGCTGTATAATGCAGGTTGCAATTCATATTCTCAATATTGTAGCCCGTTTTGAGCCAACTTGTTATAAAGATTATGTGGCTCATATTAAGGACTTGTGTTGCATTTTCTATCTTTGTAGTAAGTGTTGTAGTGTTGGGTTGTGGACTTATGCTTTTGTGTAAATTATGTTTTGGTGTAATTCGCAGTATATAATTTTTTGTTTTGTATAAATGATTATTTTTTAAATCTATTTTTGTACCGTATTTAAGTCAACTTTGTTTCTATCAATTAGTACATAGTGGTGTTTCTATCAAGTTTCAATAATTATAATAATAATAATAACGATAACAATAACAATAACAATAACAATAATAATAATAATAATAATAATGTTATGGGTAACATTTTATTTGTTTATTTATTTATTTCTTATATTTATATTAATCCTGTAAAATTACTTTTATGCCCCTTTGACTTTAATTTTCGTTGACCTTGATCCCTTGTTGACCTTGACTTACAGTCCACAAGCTTATATGACTTTTCCTTGCCCGCAGAGTAAAACTACCAATAACCCTAACTACTGGTCCAACTTCACTCACTTCCACTACCCACTATGTCATCCATGATCCTCCTAAGATAATCACCCATTACTCCCATCACCTTCATGATATCCCATGATTCCTCTATACCAAGACTATTATAAATACCTCTTACAAAAGATAGTTATTCTTTTAAGTTTACACATTGTCTACCGAAACTCTACCCAAATTTACAATCATACTCTCGATTAACAGACCCAATTACAAAATCCTCTCTCTTCAATCATCTCTATAATTGTTAATCTTGCATTCGTTATAGTGTCGTTTCTTGATTTCTACCTCCGCAATTGACTTGACCGTCGGAGGGGCTTTCAGGGAGATCACCCCCGAACAAACCTAACACGTTGTGGTGCAGTGATTACAGTTACTTCTGTGGAGGGATTGTGTCACACTTCCAGATTGTTAACAATTGACTTCTATAGCGCTTCATCTTCGAGTACTTTTTAAGTGTCTCTTTCGCTTCCTTGTTTCATCTCTGAAACAGTTTGTCGTCGTCTATGGGGAGGTGTTATAAATACTTAACTCGAACAATAATCCATGGCTCCCAAGAAGAATCCTACACAAACTGCCGATGTGCACAGTACAGATATAGATAATTCAGCGGGTCAAGGAAACAATCAAGCCCTGACTCGCCGAGATTTGGACATACTGACACATAATCTCACCAGTTCCTTCACGGGCCATTTTAAGGGCCAATAACACTGCCTCCCGGCATCAGGTATAGGCCGGCATCGCAAATCAGATCAAAAATCTCAAAGAACGGATCGAACCAAGTAAAGATGCCTCAACTCCCAAAAAGTCTAATAATGGGGACACAAAAATGCCACGCTCCGGCAAGAGGAACAAGAGGAGAGAAAGGTCAAAACTTCGCAAAAGTCTGATTAAAGAGAAATTGGAAGAACAGGGTGAGTCTAGGTCTGAGACCCAAGACGCATGAAAATATCTAGAGAATAAAAGGCTAAGACAATCAGAGAGTGTCCAATCATTGGTGGATAAAAAGCGGGAGGAGAGGAAGATGATGCGGCTCATCGAATATAGTCAACTAGTTAGCCCCATCAAGACTCCGCAAGCGGACTTTAGCCGGGGCGGCCCCCTTAAGGCCCCCATGATGCTAAAATCCCCGCTATCCGCTGAAGTTTTAACCACTCCCAACTCGACAAAGATTAAAGTTCTAAACATGACTGCTTTTGATGGAACCATATGCCCAGAGAGCATATAATGGCGTACAAAAATTTAATGCTACTGTACACCACCAATCCAGCGTTATTGTGTAAAATCTTTCCAACCACGCTAACTCGTCTTGCATTAATATGGCATACTTCGCTTCCGGTTGGAAGCATCAATATGTTTGTTCAGTTGGGTCAGGTTTGATTCCCTCATGTCCTATAATGAATCCTAAGAAGCTCACTTCTCTCATCAAGAAACTACATTTCTCTAGTTTACCATATAGTTTTTGTTGTCTAAGCACCTCTAACAATTGCCTCAAATGTAACATGTGTTCTTGTAGTTGTTTGCTATAAACAAGGATGTCATCCAGATACACTACTACGAACTTACCTGGGAAAGGTCTAAGAACTTCATTCATGAGTCTCATAAAGGTGCCTGGTGCTCCTGTGAGTCCAAAAGACATAACTAGTCATTCATACAACTCATACCTAGTCTTAAAAGCAGTTTTTCACTCATCTCCTGCCTTCATCCTGATTTGGTGGTATCCACTCCTAAGATCCAGCTTACTAAACCACTGAGCTCTTGCCAACTCATCCATCATGTCATCAATTCTTGGTAATGGAAACTTGTATTTTATTGTAATGTTGTTAACACTCCTGCTATCTACACACATTCTCCAAGTTTCATCTTTCTTAGGTACTAAAAGGGTGGGAACAACACATGCGCTCAGGCTTTCTCTAACATATCCTCTATCCAACAGCTTTCGAACTTGTCTTTGTAACTCTTCAGCTTCCTTAGGGTTAGTTCTATATGCTGGTTTGTTTGGTAGAGAGGCTCCTGGAATTAAATCTAGTTGGTGTTCAATGTCCCTTATGGGTGGTAGTCCCTCAAGTAGTTCTTCAGGGAACACATCAATGAATTCTTGAATCAGTGGTTCTACCTCTTTAGGCAAGAGATATTCCTTTAAGCCAACTTCCTTAGTGAACAAAATCCAGCCTTGTCCCTCTTGTTGTTTCTCTTTAATGTAAATTTTCCAACTGATCAAATTTATAGGATGTCTATTCTTAGGTGGAGGTATAGCTTTATGTGGAGGTAAAGGTATTAAGTCTTTCAACATCCCCTCATGTTTCAAAGTACACACATTAGTATACCCATTTTGTATAACCCTCATGTCATATTGCCAAGGTCTACCCAAAAGAATGTGACAGGCATCCATGTCCAAGACATCACACAAAACCTAATCATGGTAAGACCCTATAGTCAAACTAAGGAGACTTTGCTTAGTTACTGAACCACTTGCCTTATTATCTAGCCATTTGAGCTTATAAGAATGAGGGTGAGTTTGAGTGGCAAGTTTTAACTCTTAAACTAGATCCTGGCTCACACAGTTAGTTTCACTTCCCCCATCTATAATAAGGTCACAAAATTTGTCCTTAATCCTGCATTTAGTTTGAAAGATGTTCTCTCTTTGATCAGATTTCTTGGTTCTAGGTCATCATCTGCATCAGATGTATACTGGGTTATGACTCCTGATTCTTTTTGAATGTAAGTGCCATCAGGATCCTCTTCTACATTTAAGGGTCCTATTTCTTCCTCTTTTCCATCAATAGTAACTAGCATAATCCCTATTCTAGCCTCTCTCTGATCTCATTCCCTTCTTGCATAGTGAAAGCTCTGTTGTTTGGGCAATCATTTTTGTAATGGCCATGACCATGACCATGGCACTTAAAACACACTACATTCTTATTAGGTACTATACCTTTCCCTTTAGGTTCCATACTAGTGTTATTCTTAGGATTTGACACAGAACTAGAATTCATAGGGTTTGACGATTGAATGTTCCTAGTGTATGTGTGTCCCTAAGTTAATGCAGGTTTTCTCTTTGAATGTTGTTCTAACAACAGAGCATGATTTCCTGCTAAAGCAACTATGAGATTGGGAATTAAGGCAATCTTAATTCTCAAGTCTTCTCTTAACCCAGCCAAAAATTCTCCAACTCTCATTTCCTCGGAATTAGTGATATCACACAACATTGACAACTTCTCCAATCTTAGATGTAACTAGCTACAGACCTGCTTCCTTGAGTAAGGGTGTTCCATTGGACAGAAAGTTGTTTGTAATTTGGTAGGAACGTACTTCCTTCTAAGATGTTTCTTTAATTTTTCCCAAGTATCTATTCTAGCCATATTCTCCTTCACCCTTTGCCTTTGTACACCTTCAAGCCAAATAGCAGCTAGTTTGGTCAGTTTTACCTAAGCCATTTTGTATTGTTTATCCAAGGGTGTGTCTCTATACTCAAAAATCTTTCAAGGCTATTCTCCCAGTCAATATACTCTTCTGGATTCAAAGATTGACCATCAAATTCAGCCACATCTACCCTAAGGGTTTTATCTTCGTGATTTTTATTATTCTGTGCCCCATCATTATTTTGATTTCTCTCTGTGTTTTAATAATCCTGCCTCAGTCAACAATTTGTGTGATGCATTGCACAGCGTCCTCTACTATACTATTTCTTTCCTCAACATTCATATTTTTAAGTATGGTATACAGAAGCAACAATTAGATACACAATGAACACAAAAATACAATCAAGAACCTTGACTTTCCTCTTGTAAATTCAGAATCAATAGGAGAAAAACGAAATTTGAGTTATTCTAATCAACCTTTTGACTACAAAAGACTCAATTAAAGATACATGAACAACTATATGCAATATTTCTCCTCTACAAAGAAAATCCCAAAAATTCTTGCTAGATTTGTAACAGACATGCAAATGAAACCTCCTCTGATGTTCTTGGATAACCATGCCCTCTCAGAACATGGCTTTGATACCAATTTGGACTAAAATAGGATTGATTGTTCTCTTACAATCTCAGATAGCACAGAGAACAATCAAGAAACTAGTCTTGATCTTCAATTTGTGCACAAGGTTGTAGAAAAACAGTTGTGTCTGAGATGTTTAACACAGGCTTGTTGATTGATGATATTGAATTTCTTGTATTGGCTTCACTCACCAACACATTCAATTCCTCAATGAATGACTAAGTTCACTCCCTAATCAAACAATGGTTGTGATCTTGCTTCACGCACAAGATCAAAGAATGCTTCATTCACTCTTATGAGAGGAAATAATTCCACAATTATTATTGAGTCTCAAAAACGGAAATCTACAATGATAGTTTGCCTATATATAGGCTTTGGACTTTAAAAGAAAGAGGGGGGAACGAGAAACCGGAAGGACCAGTCATCTAACAATAGACTACAACTTAGGGATATTCTAAGAATTCCTTTCCCTTAATCATGTGACAACTAAACAACCTCAAGCCACTGAAGTAATACTCTAGTGCCTTCTGTTTGTAGACCATGAAGGGTGCCTCTGTGGGAATCTTTAGCCTCAAAATCCTTGAGTTCATCCAGGTTATGAATGCTCAGCTTCTCCATATGTGTAGCCCAATCTAATATCAGGTTCCCTCTTGAGCAATGCACTACTCATTGGCTCAAATGCACTACTCATAGACTCAGTAGTACTTAAGTCAAGTCCATTTTGTAGTTGTTGCTTAGATTGTTGTGATTGTTGTTGGTCCCTAGTGTATTCAGTGTCTCCTGAACCAATCATATTTGGTTCATACACTCAAAACAGTCTTTTAAACACTATTTTCTTTTCATATACTTGGTCCAGCAAAAATTTCTTAGCCAACAATCTCGCTTACAATATTTCAAAAAGGCTCAACTGGTTTTACAACGAGACTATAAACAAGTAGTCAGCTATTGACTAGCAAAAGATAGGCTCGCCACATATGTTACATTCAGTTTAGTTGAAAATTTCCAGGCTTGTAGAGGACAATGGAACAGAAAATCATTTAACAACCCATATATATGTAAAAGAAAAATTGGAGAACAATTAATAATATTATTATTATAATAAAAAAAGGATGAACGGTTACTATTAATGAATTAAGCTCTATATTCGTTTGGTAATTAGTCTGAGAATAAATCAATACAAAAACAAAATACCAAAAGCAAATTAGTACCAATTTCAGTTTGGTATAAACTTACAGTACATTAGCAACAGTAAAAAGAAAAGCAAATTTGTTCAAACTTCTAAAAAACAATTTGTTCATACAACCAAAACGTGTGCAATTTAATGAACTAATAAAAACTTTCACGTTTTTCATCATATTGCTGAAGTGCCTTCACGGTCATTGGGGAGCAAATTTGTTCAAACTTATAAAAAACACAACAATTGGATGACATAACAAATAATGTATAATAAACTAATGGAAAGCTTTCACCTCTTCATCAAAGTGCTTAAGAAGTGCCTCCACAGTCATTGGGCTGTGATCATTTTTGTCTCTTACCCTCACGGTTACCTGCATCCATCATCAACGGATATGAAGTTTTAGAGTAGTATATGTATCTAACACTAATTTAGAAGTTCAGTAAACAAGTATTACATTTTAAATTGTAAATTTTAACTATTAAATTATACATGAAAATTTTGAAAATGATAAAATTTACAATGTCATTCTCAAATTCTCAATTTTAACTACTTTAAATACAATGGTGGAATTCGAGATAGTTATGGGTCCAAGACCCTATTAAACCCGCCTCTATTTTATTTTTAAGGTCTAAATCTAATTTGTTTAGACCCGACGAATTCAATTTCAGTTTCGAGTTCAATAAAACATTAGTGGGTCCAAGCCTAAGCCTAGGATTTTCAGACCAGACTCGCCCCATACCTCTCTGGACTCATTTAAAACCCAAACCCACTACATTCATTTCGCCAAACCCAACTTACTACACGATCTAAAATCAATTTTAAATTCATTCAAAACCTATTTTTATATTTATTTTGACTCACTTTAGATTTCAATACGACCTAATGACTCGTTTTAGTACTAATGAAATCCATAAAATGCAAAAATGTTTAAATTTGAATAATTATATCAAGACCCATTTAGGATCTTCTTAATACTATAGACCCATTAAACCCGACAAATCTTGGTTCGAGTCCCAAAGATCAAACTCTAAGGATCAATTCTGGATACATGTCCATAAATAGTTAATCAGTCTGAGTTCGGGTCTGATTAGACTCGACACATAGATCATCTCTAGCATCAAATTGACTCAAATACAAATTTAAATTGTTTTCGATTTGCCAAACACTAAGTCTAATTTCCAAATGAAATTATAATTCTCAAACATAACATTCAAGAATTAAAAAAAAAAGTTGCGCAAACCAGACATGAAACTATCCTATAATATTCTTAGACCGTAGTGTAATTAGATAATTAAGAAAATTTAAAAATAGATAATATAAACTTTCATATTGACAGTTCATAAGGCTATACAGAATCCATTTTTAATTTGAAAAAAAAAAAAAAAGAAAACAAGTTTCAACTCAATAAAAAACAATTGCAAAAGATTATTGAGAAGAAGGCATACCACTCGATTTTCAGCATCTTTCTCCCCAACTACTAGTATATAGTTGTACTGTGATAGCTGAGCTTCTCTTACCTAAAAGGTCAAAATTTTGAACATATTACTTCACATTTTCATGATTAAATTCCTTTAACACTAGATTTTATAATAATAGTCAACGTCATTTCACCATCGGAGCAACACCATTTCTTGTCTAGCAACATTGTCAATTGGAATTTCAAACATGCAAATCAAAATTGTTAACCAAGAGTTAAGATTAAAACCATCGTATTCATTATTTCTTGCATCAACATTTTGATCACCAAACAAAAAAGTCTAACATACACCCAACCAAATAGCTACGAACATACAACATATACTTCTATGTGACATGTAAAAAACACTGCTACATTGAAACCATTGACCATAGCACACTGATCATTGTTATTTGATAATCTTATTACTTTGAACTTTGATTCTATCTTAAAATAAGGTGTCGTTTGTTTGCACGTAAATTTCATAGGAATTTAAATTTCTAGAAAGTTCATAATTTGAATGTTGTTTATCAAAATTAACTATAACCACGAGAATTTACAATCCCTAAAAAGTGTAACTTTTTGCACTCCATAGTAATCTACTTAACATACTCACCCTATGATGATTTCAAATTCCTGTGATACTAAGGTTTTCTTTTATCAAACAAACAACTTTTTTATAATCCTAGAAATTTAAAAGCGAAATTAAATTTTTACAAATGAAAATTTTCATAGGAATTTACTTCCTATGTCAAAAACACAACTTCTTAGTTTTTAATTTGAAAATTAAACATGAATCTACAAATGAAATAATACATATATATGGAATAAAATACTAACGCTTGCGTATTTATAATTTTATCTTTAAAACTTTAGTAAAAAGCATTTCATGATCAACCACAAGTCATTAGCTTTGAAAGTTTCAATGAAAGGTTTTCAGATACGAAATTATGTATCAGAAGCAACAAAAAATACCTCTAGCGGTCCTCAAAACATTTAAAAAAAACATAACATTTTTCTGTTAATGTTAAGACTTGAACACAGCCACAAGCAGTGTGCATCAAAGGACAAAGATGAGCAATTATTATGCTAATCACATTCAAATTAAAAGGAACCGTGTCAGACCATCGAAACAGTCTCCATAGACTCAGACACTAGTACTATGCAAGGTATTTCAGTGTGCAAGTTAAACACATTTACTGCAATCTTCGATAGTAGCCTCTTGCAAGGTAACGTTTGCTTACATCAAACATTTGTAGTTAGACCCTTATTTGGATCCTTGTTCAGCAAGAATAGTTTGTCCACCAAATAGCCTTTTTTCTAGTAGCAAAGGTCTGTTTGTCACAAGAATGGCTCACATACTGATTTCGGCATCGGAATATATGCACAACTGTTATTACCAGTGACACAGTGTACTTGTACAAACTCAAGCTCAAGTTTTTCCTTTTTGGATGAAGGGAGTAACGTCAAACACAAGTTAAAGAAGGATTCAATTGAATAGGTATAAGAGAGAAAGATACAGCTGAATAATTTAACTACTGCCCCCCCTTTCCTCACAAAGAGGTTGAATCTAATTAAAATTGCAAACATCATTTGCAATCTCACATACTTCCTATGGTTCAAATTAGTTGCTACACTTCTTATTTTCACGCTATGCAACATATTATTTTGATCCTTAAAGTGTTTAGTTGCGTTGAATTAAAAATTAAAAAAATTGGATGTAATAAAAGTATGCATAGAGACGAATCAAACAAGATACCACATGACTATATTTTTTCTTATGTACAAAGAATAAGTAAAACAATATTTGATTGATCAATAGTAGTTACTATTCAAGTGTAGCAACTTTAAACCGATGTAGCATATAATACTCAAATGAACAAAAGAACACCAAAAACAAGCTCAAATAAACAATTATAAAATAATATTTACCTTCTTGTTGATTGTTTTATCACTAGTATCTATGTCAACAAAATAACCAGCTTTGTGGATCTGATCAGACACCTGTAAACATTTTGAAGGGGCATGTGAGGAAAAGGACTTGAACTCTTATAGGAACGAGAGAAATATTTATACCTAAGGAATCCCTATGAAGTAAAAAAAAAATACAAAATAACTGACTCGTAATAAACTTAAGCCAAGTGATAAGTGAGCACCTAAAGCAAAGTACACAGAATGAAATGATTACAGTATGATCTCCAATACCTCATGAGCATAAGCTGCAGATTTTTCAGAGACAGTGCATACAATTGCTTGACGTGGACTAAGCCAAAAGGGCCATTTTCCTTTATAGTGCTCCAAAAGAATTGCAAACATACGTTCCACAGAGCCAAGGATGGCACGATGGATAATCACAGGTCGCTCCCTTTTAGCTTCATCCTCTGCTGAGTAAGACAAATTGAATCGCAAGGGGAGTTGAAAATCCAACTGCATCCATATCAATAAGTTTAGACAGCCGCATGCAGCATACCAATCTTCTACAATAATATTGAACCCATAAACAACAAACCTGTAATGTTGCACATTGAAATTTCCTCTTCAAGGCATCAGAAACACTGATATCAATCTTTGGTCCGTAAAATGCACCATCTCCTTCATTTAACTGCAACATATATTAATAAAAGAATTCATCAATAAGAGCATTGAACATGCATACAACTAAGAAAAATTAATCCATGCTTTTTACTCAAAACATGGCAGAGACAAAAACTCTCACAGATTTACATGTAAAGATAAGGAGCTTGTCAAACAACACACTCTTTGTTTTATGACAAAGGTATTTTTAAAGAGAGGAACGAACCAACCAACAACAATCAGCGACTAAATATGACAAAATTTTCAAAAGACAATATATTCTCATTAGGGATAAAGTTTTTAGAAGAAAACAAAAATCTAGGCATGACAGTGATTAGGTGCACAAAAAAGGTTTAAAGAAGTTGTTGAATCAATGGCATAATGTGTCAACAAGTGGCAGATAGCTTTGTGAAATAAAGAAAGTGGCTTGTGGAGGAAGACAGAGATGCAGCAGTTTAGAAGAGAGATCCACAAATAGATACATAAATAAAAAAAGATGTGCGTCAATTTGTTGTTATTGAATCTCTTTTAATATGTTTCATAACTCAATTTGGTGGTTTACCTCCAAAAGCAAGTAGCTATGGAAACTTTGTTTTCACCTGCTAGTATTAACGCAAAATCAAATCATTTTCTCTTTTCCATTCTCAAATAGCTATAAAATTAGTAAATATCGGTGAACAAATAGTTTCATTGACTTATTAAGTAAAGAGGGAGGGGGAGCATTCAAGATTCTAAATAATAAATGATTAATTTAAAAGGTTGGAATTTCACCTGCCATGGTTTACCAAACTCATTCAATGCTTCTGTAAGAGCAGCCTCAGCCTTGTCCCAAATCTCTATTTCTCCAAGGTATTTCTCTGGTCTCTAATTTTATGAAATGAAAAAAGAAATCCAAAAACACAGCGTTCAACACCATCCAGTTTTAAGAGGATCAAAGAAAACTCATGATAAAACATGAAAAGAGCAATCAACTTTAAGACAATCTGAATCAAAGTAAAAGCATGTGCAGAAAGCTCTCATGTCACCACTCATCAGTATAAGTCTGTATACTCCTGTATTCAACAAAGAAGACTTTAAAGGCATTTTTACTCTTCATCTCCTCCTAAAGAATCAGGTCACCCTCGGTAATCTTTTGCAATGAAGGTGATTTCCATTGGCGGGAGAATGCTGGGAAACACAAAAATGCACTAACAGAGGCATATTACAGCCAGTACCAGGATTTCCAAAATTGAAATCCCACTTGCCCAGAACCCAACTAAATAAGTTATAAACAAACATTTTCCAGGTAGAAGTACATAAAAAAATGCAGAAATGAGCTATACAGGCCATTAAGGGGGCACGAAGCCCCAACAACTTATTCACACACACCACTAAAACAGTCCTTTAGAAGAAACACGTTAAATCAGGGTCCTTGACATAGAACATTGTTCGAATTTGAGTCTTTGGACACATCAATCAAAAGAAAAAAGCAGCACAACAAAAAATACGGTGATAAAACAAATTTATTTAGAATATCAGCTAAAAGAACATAAAAAACAGCAGACTATCAATGATATTCTCAGAGACTGCCTCAAACTGTTCTTATGCATCATTAATATAAAAGCTAAAGTACCTTTTCTATGGGCTTAGATATAAAAGCTATAATGTGCATCAAACTATGGAGGGGATCCTTACTTCCCTAACATTATTGTAGGAAAGTTCGGTTATTTATTTTGATATTCTGATGTGACTTAGGCAACGTCAGCCATAGACCTAGAAATAGTGGCAATGAAACAACACTAGGATTACTCTCCAATCTGTATTCAAATTTAATGAGAAATGAGTTATTAATTTTCAAATTTAATTTTCATATTTAATTTTCAAATCAGATAATGACTCATAATTCAGTCACTCCAGCCTGTTTGTATAACACTCCATATATCATATGACCATCCAAATGAAAGCCACCGAAATAATGCAATGAAATATGGATTTCCTTTTATCTTAGTCCAACATCATTCATTAGCCAAGTATTGCATTGAGAACTTCCCTTAGAATATGCAATGCATATCAGCAACTGATATTGGAGGATGAAATTGGCTGATGTGCACTTTAAAAAAAATTCTTTACAAACAAGTGAAACAAATTAACCCAAATCCAATTCTAAGGAATCATATCCTCAAATTTCTCATGCTACTCTAAATTTAATCCAAACCTTTTTCTATGTCCATAACAGATTGACGACAACACAACTAAACTCATGATGTCAATCCATCTCACCATCTAGTTAGCGAGAAATAACTAGTAGGAAAATACAACTATGTTTAAGAGAGGTGAGGTTCAAGGAATACGGCAACAAAGTTATGTGATGGGCACACTTGGCACTTAAAATTGTGTTTCTGTTTTGACACTGAATGGACTAGAACTAACGGTTCGCCACTTCTCATTTGTTCAAAACAATCTTACCTAAAACCTAATAAAACTACATTTAATTTTTAAAAAAGGGTTAAAGATATACAAAAGCAAATCATTTTTCTACACAACCAAACATCTCCTTTTCTTGGAGCTCTAGTAATCTAGCAAAAGGATTATGTTAATTGTACAACTGTAAAGCTGAGAGGACCAACATAATAAATACAAAACCTAATTTAGAGAAACGAAAGAGAAATTTTCCTAAAAGCATTAAAATATATGATTAAAAACTACTATTGATAAAGGAATATGAAAAAAATAAAATAAAAAATAAGATAAGATTTTCCTACCGTAGACAGCTTTAGCTCAAAGCTAAAGCCAAATTTTCCATACACGTAATTGATAAAATCAAGTCCAGCCCTGACTTCATCTTTTACCTGAAGATTTACTAGCATAAATTAGTTATTCAACTCAACCGTAAGTAAAAAAACTTCTGGTAAAATCTTCAACAAATCCTAACACTTACTTGACCTTCCCTGCAGAAGATATGAGCATCATCCTAAAACACCAGAAACTTCAAATTGTGAGAAACAACACAATTGCTCACAAGCGACTATAAAGAGAAATAAGATAGAAAAAAAAGGAAATGTATAGCAAGAAGGCAACACTCGCATGCAATTTTAAGCCAAGAATTTATGTAACATCCAAAAGGACATGACGTATAGAATAGCACTCCCTCTGTCCCAAATTAGTTGCAACATATTCCCATTTGGATCACCCAAAATTAATTGCAACATTTCCTTATATATTAAATTACCGCTATTTCAGATTATTCAAGCTATATCCCATCCTAATTTATTCTATCAATCCTAAAACTTCAAAAAAAGGGCATAAACCTTATGTTGCAACAAATCTAGGACATAGGAAGTACAATAAGCAATGGACACAGCTCACTGGGTCATATAAATATACATGTAGGCGCACACAACACACACACATACATATGTGATACATATCATAGGAGAACCACATAGTCGCGTTTTGGCTACACCTCCCTCTTTCCTCAAGTCCGACTTTTTTCTTCATGGCATAGAGTATATTTGCACCTCTCTTTTTTCCAGAATACATAACGTTGCATGATACTGTTCTATGCAAATTGCTTTACCTGCTGAAATCTTCTTACACGAGTGAGTCCTGTGAGTGCTCCACTAGCCTCATTCCTGTGCAGCACTCCAAAATCCGCAAAGCGCATTGGAAGTTCTGCATATTATTCAAATTGTGAGTTGAAGCTAGGAGCCAAAACTCAGCAGTCAAAACTCACAAGGTCATACTTTGGTCATTAAAGATAAGCTTTAAAAGAAACAAAACATATTATATATTCTCACACATGTCAGATACATTTGAGAACCATAGCACATGATTGAGAACTAAAGCATTACATAACATGCACTACTTAACTCTATTGACTTGTAATAAGGATAACAGTTAACTTGGTGAGAAATACTTAAAATATAATCAGGAAATAATTTCCTATAAAATTGTATACTCCTAATTAATACACTTAATGCAAATCAACAAAGATTATGATTCTAGAAATCAATTTCCACATCAATTGTGACAATCATTATGATCTAACAAAATATATCAAATAATACCTCTGTAGGAACGAACTCTATGCTCAAACATCAAACAATGCCCTGGACAATTCATTGGTTTAAGACCAAACTCCTGCTTTTCAATCTGCATATAAGAAATTTGCCTAAGCATCAAACAGAAAACCCCAAATTTCTCATTTCAAATAATAAGCTAACAAACCAACTAATCAACTTAATTTTCTTTTTTCCTTTCCTTTTCAAAGTGATAAAATGTTATGCTTGCATAAAATAGCATCAGACCAGCTATGCTAAGAGGCTAGCCATTATCATAGTGGCGAGTCATTCAAATAGATGTTAACTATGAGGATGACAGGCTTCCCACCAATCTACCTAGTTTGCTGATAAATGCTCATAGTACATAGAGGAAGGAACAGCAATGCTCTAATGTGTGAGTAGATACAAATTTTAAATGAATGATTTTAAGTCTATTTAATTTAATAGTTGGGGAGGATACTGGGCCTAATCCCTAGATTTCAACTGCATTTTATAAATTATAGCTTCCTTTGTCTGAATACAGAGAGCAGTTCATCAATGATAAGACTGTTAAAAGTTCGTCACCCAATTTACCATTTTTAAAATTCATCTTTATACCCCATGCACATAAATTTAAAAAAAAAAAAAACAACACAACTAGATAGCGACCACCTGTTTGGCCACTCTAATTATCGATAATTTGAGAAAAAAAAAAATCATAGCAGAGCAATGTAAACCATCAACGTTAAGACATTAGTGCAAATCTTACAATTGTAATGTCAAGACTTTTGATAAATGGTGGATCACCTATTCTGACTTGCTTAGTAAAAGACATGACAATATCAAACTTCATATATATTTCTCCCTCCACAATTTACATATGCATTTTCCTTCAAACAGAATCTATAAAAAATGATGGAATTTTAACCTTTTCTAAAAAGGGATTCCACATCTGTGTTAATACTAAACTATAGTAGAAAAAAAAAATCTCTCAAATAAAATAATGCCTCTACTAATAGACCAATAAATTATCTGATGCACTTAATAGAGCAGCCTTGTCTTGACATGAAGGCCACAACAAATAACATACTAGTAATAACAACTAACTTCAAATACTACCATGATTTGAAGGACCACTCACCTCAAACACAAACATATTCTCCTTATAGTTTGCAGCATGCCCAGATGTCTGCCACAGTTGCATATTGTAAATATTTGGACTGATTACCTAACACCAGATTGACATCATTAGGAACAACCAAATAAATAGATTTAAAACAGATGAACATGACATCAAGTAAATGTAAACCTCCTCGTAGCCTCTATTCCTATATTCACTTCGAATAAAATCCATCAATTTATTGTATATGCGAGCACCGAGAGGAAGAAAAAACCAGCTTCCAGGACTGAAATTCATAAGACATAAAAGCAGTGTTATTGCAGATTAAATCAGATATGGTACTCGCTTTATGTATTCATTAATGCTTACCTGAGGGGGTGACAAAAGAATAGCTCTTGTTTTACACCCAATAATCTGTGGTCATATTTTTTTGCTTCCTCAAGGTTCTTAAGATATTCCTGATGAACAAAAAATCAACAGCCATTAACTCACTAAGCCCTAAAAGAAACTAAAATAAACAAACCATAAATCTAATGCATTGAGAACCAGCTAAAAGTCTGCTTTAAATATATCTCACCCAAAATGCTCAATCATACAAAAGGAACAATGAGAAATAAAGATAATATGCTCTACACCATACAAAAACATAAATACTTTTCTTAACCTTAACTCTATCATCGATCAACTACAAATGTCTTACTCCCTCCTTACAGTATAAATGGGCCATACTACAATCCTTGTATCTCAAATGTGAAATTTTGAACTTAGCAAATTATTCTTGAATGATGGCGCATAATATCATAGTAAGATGCTATTTCTCAATAAGTGTTCATAATTATCAAGAATAATTAGGGTACTTCAAGCCAATTCCTGCAATATGACTTCTAACCAAATAAGATTCAATAAAGCAACATAAACTTAGTATAATCATTTCAAAGGCACAAAATTGCCCCACCTAAAACAAATTTTATAAAGCAAGCATACAAAATCCTAGAAATGCTATCAAGTACCTTCAAACGTTTTGAATCTGGGTAAGAAATTCCATAAACCCTCTGCAAGCTTTCCCGATTTTTGTCACCTCTCCAGTATGCAGACGAGGCCTGATCAATTAAGAGATAAGCTTAAGCATATTAAACACTGTCGAAGCAGAATATGTAAAATACAGCTAATCCTCACATCACCTTTAAGCAGCAGAAAGCTTTTACAAAGGATGTATTGGGTATATGAGGACCACGACAAAGGTCAACCAACGGGCCACATCTATATACTGTAATTGTTTTGTCTTCAGGAAGATCATTGATGATTTCAATCTTCAACCACATATAAACAAAATATGATGAGTAAAATAAAAAAGTCTTAAATATAAAATTTTAACGAGATTTGTCAATCACCAAACTACACCACACTAAACACCTAAAAAACTTAAAAAGATAAGAACAAAACAAGTTTTCCCGACTTGCCTTAAATCTATTATCGGAAAACATCTCAAGTGCTTGTTGCCTTGTCACTTCAATGCGTTCAAATGGTTGTTTCTCCTGCAAAATTTTGAAATAAACAAATAAGAAATGAAAATATGCGAAAGGCAATGCAGTTCTGACTAACACCAATTTCTCAAATAAATTGTTAGTGCTCCGATTGACATTCACCAAAGACCAAACACAAATTTATTACCACGCCTGATGAAATAAATTGCATGAGAATAAATATTTTTTATAAACACTTATTATCTAATTAAAACCACCCCGTAGATAACCCACTAAGACAAGATATGCTACATGGACAAAGATCTAAGCATCTGAATAGTCCCACAGGTGAACGAGTCAAATTCGTCAATGCATGAAATTTTAGTAAATTGTCCAAATTTTGGGCGCACGATATTTATATCATTTAGTAAAATTGAAATATACTACTCCCTCCAATTCAATTTATTTGTCTTATTTCATTTGCATACATATTCAAGTCTTAATCTATGTAATTTAACACAATTAGAAATTATTAGTAATCTTTACATTGAAACAAATCAAACTAGATTCCTTTTAACTATGTTTAAACTTGTAGGATTGGTAATAAAATTCAAATTTAGAATGATTGATGAATAGTGCCAAAAAAAACAAATGAGGCAACTAAATTGAATTGAAGGGAGTATAATTTATTATTTATTTAAAGAAAGAACTAAAATACTAAAATGTTAAATTATTGTTGTTTGTTTTGGTTCATGAAGTCTACCTCATATTGTTGGGATAAAGACTTTGTCATTATTGTTGTCGTAACTTATACTAGCATTGCTTTAAAATTTGATTGGAACAAAGAATAAGAATGACAAAAGCTAATTATTGTTTTACATCAATATATGAGACAAAAATAAGACAATTGGGTCTTGTATGTGTTGGTGAGCAAGTACCACTTTTCAAGAAAGGCCTAGGGTTCGATTCTCACCTAACTCTTTCCCTTCCCTCAACCTATCTTATAATACAAAAAGATAAAAAAAAATAAAATAAAGACAACAATAACAAGATAGTTGTGTGCAACTTCGTGGGTCCAAGATGTGTCCTGTATCTATGTCATGTAAACACGAGTATGGCGGCCACATGTGTCGTGTTTGGATAAGGAAGATTTATGATGACTTGTATGTCCATAGTAATAACCCAAATCTAGTATAAGTTGAAATAGATAAAGAATAGGTACAATGTATCACTAATTTACACTATCAAATTCAGTATAAGGAACTACAATATACATAGTTTATTAAAAGCAAAGACATGTTGACATATGTAAAAAAACCAAGTACAAAGGCCTAAAAAACTAAAACTTATCAGCATTTTTAGACTACACGCGACCAAACAAACATTAGATAATAATTTAAAAAATTAAAGCAAAACATTAAAAAAGCATACCGCAGCAGCTTTAGCCGCCCCTGCCTCAATTTTTTTGAAGTGGTCCTCATTCAAGCTCAAATCTCCATAAAATGCATCATAATAGAAACCCTGTCCAAATTTTGGTTGTCTTATTGAGATAAGAGTACAATATTCCATTAGCCAAATGCAATTAAATGGCTCCCCAAGTACAACCTAAGTAGTGTTACGGGGTAAAAATCATGCAACCTTATCCTTATAAAAACAAATAGATTGGTTCAAATTTTAAAATGAATGAATTTTGAAAAAAACATCATAAAATGCAAAACACGATAACATTACACATGTAATGCCTGAAAAGTAGATAGCAAGTGTAACCACCTATTAGCTGAACCTCCAAATGGCAGATACATAAAAGGGAACTTACGCGTGCAATAGCTTATTTAACAAGGTTCTGATGCACAAGTCAAATTACGAAAAAGGGCAAAAGTGACTTTTCACTACTTTGCATAAGTTTTTGAGTCCAAAGACGTTAGAAGCTTGCCACCAAAACTTAAGAACTACTGTTCAACGGTCATATACGATACACAATATGCTCAGAGAAGTCTCTTCACCCTAAAAGCTCTTAAAAGAATTTGGTGCCGAAAAATTTCATCAGACTCATTGACTCCTTAAGGTACTACTCAAGAGTCTGAGGGGCAAAATGTATGTGCCAAGATCTGGCTCATGGTACAAGCATCTTAACACATGGAAAACTAGTCCCAAGGCAATGTCATATACACCTGAGACCCCCTAAGGAGAAAAGGGCCCTTGTTGCTCCCCTAAACAGAAGGAAGAACTGATGAAGATCCCCTCAAAAGTCCTAGCTCCCTAAGAAAGACACCACAACCTTAATAAGGTCATGCCAATCAAACCTGAAGCCACTGGGGTCACTAGACCTACAGGAATGGTAGATTAGAGTTGGGAAGAACACGGATGAAGACGGATGAAGACAAAGGCTTTTGCCCCCCAGGAAGATTAAAAACAGCAAAGATGACATGTCAAGTGACAGCAATAGTCACGAGATAGAAGTTGTCATACTTGTATAAGGTAAGGCACCACTACCTACCTCATCAACGACAACAAGACAAGTGTAAAGTGAAGGTTAGCCAATCAATGAGCTCCACACAATTTTTGCAGAACATTCTACTAGTCTGACAACCACAAACAAGCCCTAATACTTCTCTTCGAGAGCTAAAGGTCACTGTGCATTCTAAGAGAAAGGTTAGACAGACTTTCCCAAACATTTACTGACTTTATCATCAGAGGAGGTCCCCCGAAGCACCCCTCTCTGGCCTCGTTTGTTCATTGTACAGGTTCAAGTTCGAGACGTTTAATTAGCAACTCAAAACCTAACCAGCAGTTCTTAACCTTTAGTGGACTTAAAAAACATTCTTGACATCTACGTTAAGGGTGTTGATTGTTCAGTTTCCAACAAGAATAATTTCTATATTTGGACAACAATCCATCACTTTCTTTTAATCCCATTCATATATTAACTCTCTTATCCACACAATTTAATCTTTCTCAGCATTTATTATTAAATATCCACATTTTCTTTTAATCACTTTTATTTCTTTTTAATACTAATTCAAATAGGCTTTGAAATTTTAGTCTTGCAACAAGGTTTTTAGAGACAAGCATGGACCACTACCAACCAATTCATGTTGGAAACTGAACAATCAACACACTCAACAGTGATGTTAAGAATCTCTTTTAAGTCCACAAAAGGTTATGAAATCTTGGTAAGATTTTGAGTTGCAATCTAAAACGCCTTGAACTTTATCCTGCACAAATAAACAAACAAGGGCCGGAGAGAAGTGCTCCGAAGGATCTCCTCCGATTATTAATTTAGTAAGGGTATCATAGTGACCTTTACCTCTAGAGAAGAAATATTAAGACTAGTTTGCTGATGTGGGATTCTTGGTTTAAGAGTGCAATAAATGCTTAAGAATGCTTAGCATTGCTTGAATGCTAAAAATTAGCGTATCTTTGGTAGCTCTGTATATTTATAGTAGTGGGCATGGAGAGAGGTTTTCAAAAACCCTAATGGCATATCAGACTTTTTACCTTTATAGAATCTTTTTAGGGATCACAAAAAAGGTATAGAATGTTCTCAGAATATATGTGGAGCTCATTGATTGGTTACAGCTATCCTTTTGTCCATTAGTGGTGAATGCAGCAGTATAATACGAGGTAGGTAGTGGTGTCTTGTCTTATACAAGTATGGCAGCTTTTATCACATGACTACAGTTGTCACTAGACACGTCACCGTAACTATTATAACCTTCCCAGGGTGCTTGTACCTCTGTGTTCATTTGTATTCTACCCAAGGCTAGTCTATCACTCCTACGAGTCCTGTCACCCTGGGGCCTTCATGTCTAGTTGTCTTGACCTTTTAGAAGGTCATGGTGTCTTAAGAACTAAAACCTTTAAAGTAATCTTCATCAGTTGCTTCTACTGCTCAGGGAAAGCACTAGGGGTGCTTCTCTCCTGAAAAGGTTTTAGGAGTGAATGTCACTCTAAAATTGGTTTTGCCATGTGTCAAGATGTTGGGACCTAGGACGCTAATTCAAATAGGCTTTTGAAATTTTAGTCCTATAAGAAGGTTTTTAGTGACAAGCACGGACCACTACCCAGTACCAACCCAAACCCGGCCATTAACACCCTTTAAAGTTTCGTTGTTAAACTCAAAATGGAAGTTAAAACCAATATCAATTTCTTCCGTTGTATCTCAAAACCACTGTTTTATTAATGATATAAAAGCTTACACCGTCGGCAATTGTATTTTCATGTAAAACTGTTATGAGCGCTTTTAATCATAACCTGCTGAGAATTTATAATTTTCTAGCTGTATTTTGGGAGCTTAGGTTCATATAATAATTCTTGCACAGTTGTATATAAGGTGAAACTCCTGAAAACTCCATTATTCCGAATCCAAAGGAAGAACAAGAAAAATTCAAACTTTAACTCACTTCTCCACGAGTAGTACAAGGACCAATGCAAAGCTTGCATCCATACTCCATCTCCAAAGACTACAAAAGCAAATTTCAAAAGAAAAGGTCAAACACCAAACTAACAGTAAGCATTTTTACATGAACACTAAAAAGTCAGAAAAAGTTCAAAAGAGCAACATAATTTAATGTTACCTGACCCAGAATGTGAGCACTAGAATGCCAAAAAGTGTCTCGACCTTCATCGTTATCAAAGGTATACAACTGCAAATTACAATGACCTTCAAGAGCCCTATGCATATCCCAAAGATCCTCATCAACCCTAGCAATGACCGCATTTGAAGCTAAACTCTTCGAAATCTGCGCCGCAATTTCGAATGGAGTAGTTTTCCACTTTATTCCATCCTTGACCTTTCCATCCGGCAACGTAATCCTTAAAAAAAGCACAAAATATTCACCCAAAATCATCAAATTGAAACTAACAAATAAATGAATAAATAAGAGAAGAATTAAAACTTGATGGGGTCGCCGGATATTGAGAGACGATCAAGAGTTTGTTGATTTTTGATGGATTCGAACAGAGCGATTCGCTTAGGGATGATAGTGGAAAGGTAAGCTTCGTCTTTAAGATGAGGAGGCGTAGAGGCTAGCTCGCCATTGGAAGCTTTCTCGGAGTTCCCCGCCATTGAAGGACCTAAAAAAATGCGGCTGCAAGAGGAAAAATGGGAGGTTTTAAGAGAGGAATTTGTGTTGGGGTTTACCTTTGCAAGGACAGTGAAATGGTGGTGCTTCGGATTAACGCTAACGAAAATGATTTTAAAAGAGCCTAATTATTTAAACTCATTAAAACACAAGTGGGATTCGGACTTATGATTTAATACTCACTAAAAAGAGAAAATTTGAAAAAAAATAAGATTATGTAACAACTTAATTCCAAAAATAAGCTTCGTAAAAACTTATTTCTCAAAATAAGCGTCCGTACATTCAAGCCTAGCATCGGGTCAAGTCGCTGTTAGTAACAGCGAAAGAGAAAAATTAAATAAATAAATAAAACCCATAAGTCGTTGTTACTAATAGCGACTGGTCAACTCCTTAAGTCGCTGTTAGTAACAGCGACTAATGGGTTTTTTATTTTTCCAGTTTCCTTTTTCTCATTTCAGTTTTCGGATTCGTTTTCCTTTTGCTAGCCTTACAAGTTCTCCTTCTTCATTCCACCATTAAAATCAACTTCAATTCTTCAACTAAACTCATCAAATTTCAAGTTTGTGACTAATTAGTTCTGTCATCTTCCTACATTGTCCCAAGGTACGTTTTTTTTGTATTTTTTCCATATTCGAAAAATTAGGGTTTACAAAGTTTTTAATCAATTTTCACATAAATGTAGGTTCATAAACTTTCAATTTAATACTTCTTGTTGGTCTACAGCTTATTGAGGTACGTTTTTATTATAAATTTTTTTATTTGTTGTTGATTTTAAAATGTATGTCATCTATAGTGATCTTCATAATGAGGTTGTTTGTTCATGAATTTGTTGTTGATTTTTAAAGGTATTTCATCTATAGTGGTCATATATTGTGTTGAACGTAATGATGATGTTGACTTTGTATGTATTGTTGTAGAAATGGCTTCATTTCGTATGACTGTTGTATGCTTTTGGAATGGTTCAATTCGATCAAGTAGTAACAATGTTAAGTATGTTGGGGGAAGACGTAAACTGTTTGCTTGCAACTCATACATGGATTTGAATGAATTTAAACATTTTATATGCTCTAAGATTGGCATTGACACTCAAGAAGTACTATTAATATAAGTTTTAAGTACAATTTGAGTGGAGATTTGTTAGCTCTTCCGGTTGAGGATGAGGAGGCTATAGATGCAATGTAGGAGTATTCAAGGTCTACCCCTACTCCTTCTTTAGAGTTATATGTAGAAGAGATACCCCTAGGGAACGAAGATATCAATGTTGTGGGAACAAATGCATTCATGAGTATAACTTTTTCTGCTCCTTCTCATACGCCCTTCCCTACCCAAGAAACCCATTATGCCTTTATGTCATCTTCTTCTTATTATTCTAATGAACCCAATCAACTTCAATTTCAAGTCACAAATGACGATACTTTTAACTTAGAAGATACAAATGAGCCTTGGGATGATGTTAATAGTGAGAGTAATGAATTCTTTAAAGCTCCTTCTGAGGACGATGTGGGTGTTAACGAGGAGGCTCTAGCTAATGACATGACCTTAGGAAACATTCCAACAATCGTTGCTCCTACACCCTATGCACTGGTTCCCCCTCTAGATGAACACATTGAGGACAACTCTTGGAGGTCTTGGGATTGTGATACAACCTACACCGATGAAGGAGAGTTTCAAAAGGGTATGATGTTTGATAACAAGGATGCCTTGTTGGACGTTGTTAGATTGTATCACATTCGTAGGAACGTTGAGTACCGAACTGAGACTTCAAATTAAACCGTGCTCACCTTGAAGTGTAAGAGAGGGAGTGGTTGGAGGCTTAGGGCTAGGAAGAGCTCCTATTCACCATCATGGGAGATTATTACGTATAAAGGGAAGCATGGGGGTTGTGTATTAAGTACTGAAAATGTGTCAGCTGGGCACATTCATTTGACATCTTCCGTGATTAACAATCTTATTAGAAGTTGTGTTGCTCAAGACCCATCAATTAAGGTCTCTGTCGTGCGTCAAATGGTCAAAGACCAATTTGGTGTCGAAGTGACCTATAAGCGGGCATGGTGTGCTAAATAGCAAGGCCTTCTCTCCATCTATGGTACATGGGAAGATTCTTATCCTCTTCTTCCACGCTCCTTGAAGGCACTGAAAGTTTCAAACCCCGAGACTGTAGTTGAATGGTTCTTTAAGGAAGATAATGATGTCGGTGTGTATGTCCGTCCTAGTATTAGAACTTTCCAATGCGTGTTTTGGTCTTTCCAACCTAGTATTGAGGGATTCAAGTTTTGCAAACTTCTTATTGTCATTGATGGAACACATTTGTATAGTAAGTATCGCCATACGTTGTTGACTGCGATTGCCCAAGATAGGAACAAGGGCATCTTTCCGCTTGCCTTTGCTTTGGTCGAAAAAGAATGTATAGCCGCGTGGTCTTGGTTTATGGCGTGTGTTCGTAAGCATGTGATGCATAGTCCAGGGTTATGCGTTATTTCCGATAGACATGCGGGCATTCTAGCAACCATGGAGGAGCCGGAATGGCAACCTCCGAACGCCCATCATTGGTTTTGCTTGCGGCATTTGTTAAGTAACTTCAACCGTCAAATGGGTAATGTGAAGTTGAAGAAGATGTTTGGACGGACTGCAGAGTAAAGACAACCACATAAGGTCATGGAGGGATTGAAGGCCATTGGTGTTGCTAATCGAGACGCTCTTTTTTGGATTGATCAAGTTGGTGATATGTGTAAATGGTCAATATGTCATGATGGAGGGTATAGGTATGGTGTTACTAATACCAACTTAGCCGAAGTGTTCAATAACGTGATGAAGGGTGAACGTTTCTTGCCCATAACTACTCTTATGGAGTTCACCTTCTATCGTGTAAATGATTACTTTGTTAAAAGACGCGAGAATGCGAACGCGTGGCTAATTGGGGGAAATAAATACACTTCACACGCCACTAGGATTATCATCCGTAACACCGAGAAGGCAAACTACCATGAGATCGTCGCATTTGACTACAAACGAGGCCTTTTCCAAGTTAAGACTGGACGTGGTAATAGAGGATCCGCCAAGGGTGGTAAAATACAAAGTGTAGATATGAGAGAGATGAAATGCACTTGTAACAAACCCTCCATATATCACTTACCTTGTTCTCATGTTCTTGCCGTATGTATTAAACGACACTTATCCTACGAGCGTTTTGTGGACTCCTGCTACACGACCCAGAGCTATGTTAACACATATGAATCCATATTCTTGCCGTTGATTGATAAGATGTCATGGCCTCAATACACCGGTGTTGAGGTGCCCGGACTATGGTGCTGGGTCCTCACAGGGTGCCACATCATCACATTATCAATCACCTCCCCTACCCGAGCGTCATGCGACGGCCTCTTTTTATCGTAGGAGGCGTCGTAAACCGTCACAGTTAGACAGGGTACAGGGTGAGGATTAGCATTAGAATACTGTTTGTATATATTCAACATTTGTACATACTCAATATTTGTAACATTTGGTCTTTTGTGTGTAAACTGTAACATATATGTAGATGTATATATTTTTATCGTATTATCACACGTTTATTATGAATGAAATGATGTTAAGTACTTAGACTTTTCGGCGATGAATCATTCCACCAAGAATGCAGTATGAATTTTATCAAAAACAAACAGACAATCATATTCAAATAAGGATGTTGCTATCGAACATTCAACAGAATTTCAATCATGTTCAACAAATCCATATCAAATTACATACTTCATTCGTTAAGTTAAACTACCGTCGCTAACTAAGAAGGCTTCTTAAACTTTCTCATAATCCTTTCAGTCTCTTCTTTCCTATGTGCCATATCATCCATTTGTCTCTTTAGATTAAATATTTCATCTTTAAGCTCTTGTTTTTCCTTTTCATGCCGTATTATTAAGTCTCTCTGCCATTTTGTACCCTCCGGAGCAATCCATCTAAAGTATGTGCATCCTAATCCGTCAACCAAGTAGAAAGGGCAAGCAACAAATTCACGCCCTGGATCGAAGTCGCTCCAATCTGTATTAATCTCAATTTCATAACCACAATCACAAAGCTCTTTAATACAATGCTCCTTTGACATCTACATAATACATATAATATAGTAACATAAGTGAACTTTCAAAAATAATATTAACATTTATAAATTGAGAGTAAAACTAATATAATACCTTATGTTACCTTTAAAAATTGATTGAAAAGAAGAAGAATGATATAAACTGGATATAATGAAGTATGGGAAATGATGGAGTTATTTATAGAACATCAAGTTCCTAACGGCTATTTTCAAGTTCCTAACGGCTATTTTTTTAATTAACAACGGCTACTTTAGTTCATAAAAAAAATAAATAAATAAAAGGCTAAAGTCGCTGTTAGTAACGGCGACTTATGGGTTTTATTTTTATTTTTTTTTATCTTTCGCTGTTACTAACAACGACTTAACCCGAGGCTAGGCTTGGATGTACGGACGCTTATTTTGGGAAATAAGTTTTCACGAAGCTTATTTTTTGAATTAAGTTGTTAAATAATATTATTTTTTTAAAATTTTCCTAAAAAGAGTACTACACATATATTATCTCATATTGTTTTTACTTGTTCCATTTGATTTTGACACATTTATTAATGCACATTTTCAATCTTAAATATTTGTATTTATGTTTAACTAAAAATTATAAAAAGTTGATATTAATTAAATTTACAATATGACGAATTAAACAAGATCCCACATAACTATATTGTAACTTATAAATTAAGAACAAATCACATAATAAGAGCGATTGATAATAGTGTTGAAAAACAAATGAGACAAGTAAAGCGAATAGGAGGGAGTATGAGTTAGACCGTGTAATTAATACTTAAGTGGAAAGAGAATGAGAAGTGTGAAATTGTGAATGAAAAATTAAGATACGATGCACACTAAAAATATTATAAAGGAAAATTTTATACGATAACGCGAGTGGTATTTTTCTTTAAAAAATTTCCACATATTAGCAACATGTTTATGCATTTATAAATTGACGTAACTTTATTGCTCTAATTTTTACAAAGTTCTATTAAGTCTTCAGGGAATTACCCTTTTATCCTTACGAAGGGTGGGTTGATTTTCTTCAAATTGAAATTCACCATTGTTAGTGTCCTAATTCACAATTGTTGGTCTTCATTTTAAGCAAGTATATATAACACCATCATAATTAGGTCAAATTTTAAAAAGGATTTTTAAAGAAAACATAAACCAAACCTAATTATGGGATGACTATAAAACCGTCTAATTAAAGCATTTCAGTGTTTATGAGTTTGAACTTTAAGTTTGAGGACGAACTTATGTTTTAAGGGGAGAGTGTATGTAATATCCGAGATATTTATAGAAAAATAATAAATAATTAATAAAATAAAATATAATAGAAAAATAAATAATTAATAATATAAAATTTAGAAACTTTAAACAAAATAATAAATTTGTTTAGAAAATTATACGTTCAAAACTAAAAAAATAAAAGAAACAAATTAAATTTAAAATAAAATAAAAGATAAAATAAAAGAACCCAAAAATTTAGGAGTAGTTTTAATATAAAAAAAATGAGTTCAAAAAAAAAAAAAAAAAAAAAAAAACTCATTTACACGGTTTTAAGAATATGTAATATCCGAGATATTTAAAAAATAATAATAAATTAAAAAATAAAATAAAATAAAAATAGGAAAATAAATAATAAATAATGTAAAATTTAGAAACTTTAAACAAAATAATAAATTTGTTAAGAAAATTCTACGTTCAAAACTAAAAAAAAAAAAAGAAACAAATTAGGTTTAAATAAAATAAATAAATAAATAAAATAAGATAAAATAAAAGAACCTAAAAATTTAGCAGTAGTTTTAATATATAAAAAAATTGAGTTTAGAAAAAAACTCATTTACACGGTTTTTAAAAAAAATTCAAAATTAAACTTCCTTCCCACACTTTTTAAAATAACTCTTCATTTAAGTCCATTATTCTTTACACTCTTCCCTCTATTCTGACCAATATTATTTCTCTATTATAAATTAAGCAATTTTACTCTTTAAATTGCTTCATCGTATTAGTTTTCTTTCCTCTCCTTCTTATTCTTTTTTTCTTATCAACCATTTGGTCTTTCCTTAAATCTATTATTATCAAAAAAAAATTTCACCTTGATAATATTTTTCAATCTTTAGACATTTTCTATCCACAAATTACAAACAACGATTATACTTCAAACGTCAAGTTTGTAATTAAAAGTTGATAGGAGCGTAAATTTATATTCTAGGGCTGTTTTACAAGGTAATTCTCAATGTCCATCTAATTAGGGCTATCCGTTAGTATAATGCATTAAGTGATAATTGATGTGTTTAGATGGGAAACGTGATTTTGATGATATTATACTTTTTATATTTTATTCTCAAAAAGATATTTACTACTATTTTCTTACATAATTAATTTATAATATTATTATTTTGATGAAAGTTAATGAAGGTTGCTATTGAAGATCAAATACTCTCTGGAGAGAAGGTAAATAGAGAGTATGCTCGTTTAAAAATTTTTCAGGAATGTAAGCTCAAGAGCTTGAGAAACCTTTCAAAATAGTTTTCTGGAACTGTTTAAGGTTGAATGATAGATCTAAGAAATATTTGCGCAAATAAAATTAAACAATAACAAGGGATTTGTTAACGAGGTTTAGCTATTAATACCTTACTCCCCCGTCTATGGGTTCTTTTCCAACCCATAGGATTCAGCGTCTTTAATTAATGAACTTTAAGACAACTTAGAAGATCTCTCTATCTTCTCTCACCACGTTCTTCCCAATGAAAAACGTCTTACAAGTTCCCTTAATAAAAGTACAAATCCCGATCTCACAAAAGAAAAAACAAATTGAATACTTTAAAAAGTATTCCAAGCTTAAGCGTAATGATAATAAAAAGTTCTAACTCTTTTTAACTCTAAAACCTATTACAAATGAAAAAGTTAGATGAACTGAGTTTTACAACACTTCATGAATACTAGATCTTAATACAAGAACAGAGAAAATTATGAGAAGTGTTGCAGTCTTAATCCTTAAATGAAACCTCATATATATATATATATATATATATATATATATATATATATATATATATATATATATATATATATATATATATATATATATATATATATATATATATATATATATATTTATATTTATATATATATATATATATAGATATATATATATATATATATAAATACACACACACATACACACACACACACACACACACACACATATATATATATATATAAAAGCTTAATTTGAATTATTTTTAGCTTAATTTGAATTATTTTTCTTATTTTTTAGTTAAGATCCAAAATCTCCATACTTATACGAAAACCTATAATTAGTATACCTTGATTACCAAGCGAATTATTTATTCAAACATTTAAAAAAAAACGTGTAAAACATACTAAACACACGTCTAAATTCAAATTCAAATTCAAATACAACCTTATCTAATTAAAGACTATTATCTTATGTCATTTTAATTCAAACTTAATTCAACATATTTAGACTTAAAATATTTATCAATTAATCACTTAATATTTAATATGATTTTAGACCTACTTAAACAACTAAATATAATTACTTAATTTATTATTTAATTTAATATGTGATTTGAGTTATCATCACTGAAAGGAGTTGAGTCTTCAGTTATATTATTATTTCAATAATGATTTTAAAATGCGGTTGAATGGGAAAGAGAAATATTTATGATATTAATTGTTGTTGGCACCGATCGATGTTAACATGGTGATTTGGTAAATGAGATTTTAGTTGGATATTCTTGAGATATATTGTTCTTAGAAAAATTTATGATCCTAAAATAAAATAAATAATGTATGTTTAATAAATATCAAATAAATTAATTGGTGTATGTGATATTATATATATATATATATATATATATATATATATATATATATATATATATATATATATATATATATATATATATATATATATATATATTGTCTTCACAAATTGTTTTTTTTAAACTCAGCTATATATTATTTTCTAAAATTATTTTCAATTCTATTATAGTTTATTTTCTTAAATTATTCTCAAACTAAAATGTTTAACGGGATGGAGTTAGAATTACTTAATTTTCTGATTTTGGGAGTTTTCCCCTTGTTTTTCCTTGTATTCTTAGTTTGCATGTGGTTGATCACGCAGGGAATCGCAAGAGTGAGGTTTACCTAGAAAATTAGTTTTTATTAGTAATCATGGTCAAGTTAAAATATCACTTTCAGTGGTAAATGTTGTTTAGTTGTTAAATTGTATAGAATTATTTTATAGTTGTTTAGCCTTATATTTATTCCTTATTAAGAATAAATGTGGCGGTAACACTCCCATGATTAGGTTTGGTTTATATTTTCCTTAAAAATCCTTTTTAAAATTTGACCTAATTATGGGGTTGTTACAAAGTGGTATCAGTAGCTTAGGTTTATGATCATTTGGGAAATATTTAGTTAAAAAATTAAATAGGATGAAATAGGTAAAATTAAAATGAACCTAGGGTAAATAAATTAAGTAAGTAATTTAAATTTTGAGCGTGGGATACGATGGAATACGTATTTGCAGTCCGTAATTTATATGTTATTATTTTATTGCTTATATTTATTATTATTTTTATTTTGGAACATCTTAAAGTATATTTTAATTTTTCGCATGCTGATGTGGGAAGCAACCCACCCAACTCAAACCCTTTCATAAATTCTATTAGTGAATTATCTTTTCCTTGTTTCTATTTTTGATTTGTAAGTTATTAGTTAAATTTCGAGGACAAACCTTCTTAAAGGAGGGTAGAATATGAGTATTTGACTATAAAACTGTCTAATTAAAGTATTTCTGTTTTTATGAGTTTTAACTTTAAGTTCGAGGACGAACATATGTTTTAAGGGAGATTGTATGTAATATCCGAGATATTTTTAAAAAAATAATTAATAAAAAATAAAATAAAATAAAAATAGGAAAATAAATACTCCCTCCGTTCCTTTTTGATCTTCCACATTACTATAACGGGTAGTTTCAAAAGTTCTTCCACTTTAGAATACTTTCTATTTTTAGAAAGTTTTTATCTCACTTTTACCCCTTAAAATCCCCCTTTTCTTTTAATGTACCCATTTTTTTTTATTTATAATTATTTTCTCTCTCATACTTCCAATACAATCATTACTTCACACTACTATTTAATTAAAATAATACCCACTACAACCTCATACTTCCAATACAATCATTACTTCCCACTATTATATAATTAAAATAATACCCACTACCACCAAAGATTCTCTTTTTCTTAATCTTTGTGAAATACCCAAATAGGAAGAACAAATAGGAACGGAGGGAGTAATTAATAATGTAATATTTGGAAACTTTAAACAAAATAATAAATTGGTTAAGAAAATTATACGTCAAAACTAAAAAAGAAGAAAAAAATTAAGTTTAAATAAAATAAATAGAAAAAATAAATAAAGATAAAATAAAAGAACCCAAAAATTTAGAGTAGTTTTAATATAAAAAAATAAAGTTTAGAAAATATCTCATTTACACGGTTTTGAAAAAAAAAAATCAAAATTAAACTTCTATCCCCTTCCTAAAATAACTCCTCACTTAAGTCCATTATTCTTTTCACTCTTCCCTCTAATTCTAACCAATATTATTTCTCTATTATAAATTAAGCAATTTACTCTTTAAATTGCTTCACCGTTTAGTTTTCTTTCCTCTCCTTCTTATTCTTTTTTCCTCATCAATCATTTGTCTTTCTTTACATCTATTATTATCATTTTTTTTTCACATTGATAATACTTTTCAATTTTTAGACATTTTCTATCTACAAATTACAAACAACAATTATACTTTAAACGTCAAGTTCATAAATACAAGTTGATAGGAACGTAAATTTATATTCTAGGGCTGTTTTACAAGGTAATTCTCAATGTCCATCTAATTAGGGCTATCCCGTTAGTATTATGTGTTAAGTGATAATTGATGTATTTAGATGGGAAACATGATTTTATATGATATTATACTTTTTATATTTTATTCATCAAAAATATATTTACTACTATTTTGTTACATAATTAATTTATAATATTATTATTTTGGTGAAAGTTATATTATTATTTTAATAATGATTTTAAAATGCGGTTGAATTGGAAAGAGAAATATATGATATTTATTGTTGTTGTCACCGACCGATGTTAACATGTTGATTTGTTAAATAAGATTTCAGTTGGATATTCTTGAGATATATTTTTCTTGGGAAAATTTATGATCCTAAAATAAAATAAATAATGTATTTTTGATTAAATGTTTGCGTGCTCGCGACTAATTATTAAAATATATTAAATCACGTAAAGTGTAACATGGGGGAAATGAAGCTCTTATATTTGTTGTGATCCAAGTATAAGGGTGATGAATAGGTTAAGTTTAGTTAGTTTAGCTGCCGACATGTATTATTATTTCTGTTACTTGATACGATGTTTGGTCTTCCTTCTATTTGTTGTGATCCAAGTAAAAGGGGTGTGCACATTAGGGTTACCTGATACTACTCTACAGGCCTTGATGAAATATTTGGGGTGACAACCTCTTGATGAAGTAGGTATAGGGGTAAAGCCTCGGCCTAGTGGCGTTCTCGTTCCCTCAAATTAAAAATTGATTATGTGTTTGTCATTATTAAATATCAAACTAATAAATTGATTTATGTGATATTATATATATATTGTTTTCACAATTTTTTTTAAACTCAGCTATATATTATTTTCTAAAATTATTTTCAATTCAATTATATTTTATTTTCTTAAATTATTTTCAAACTAAACTGTTTTACAGGATGGAGTTGAAACTACTCAATTTCCTGATTTTTGGAGTTTTTCTTGTATTCTTATTTTGCAGGTGATTGATCACCCGAGGAATCGTAAGAGTGAGGTTTACCTAGAAAATTAGTTTTTATTAGTAATCATGTCCGAGTTAAAATATCATTTTCAGTTGTAAAAGTTGTTTAGTTGTTAAGTTGTATAGAATTATTTTATAATTGTTTAGCCTTATATTTACCTTATTAGTAATAGATGTGGCGGTAACACTTCCATAATTAGGTTTGGTTTATATTTTTCTTAAAAATCCTTTTTAAAATTTGATCTAATTATGGGGGTGTTACAGTAAACCTTAACACCACAAATTCACTCATTTTGCAAATCAAAATCAAATATGCATTCAAAAGCAAATTAAAATCCTAGTTTTCGCGATAAACTAGTAATTAAATAAAAAACGCAATCAAAAGCTAATAGTATGCAAACATTAAAAATACTACAATTAAGCCCTAATTTCAAGAATAAACTAGTAAATAAAACAAATTTAAAGGTTCAAATAACAACCATTAACATAATAATAGAAGTAACAAACCTTAATTTTTCACATATAAATAAACTTGAAAAAAATTAAAATTTATGAAAGGTTATCTCAAATTGTAGAATACAAGTTTGTGAATCCAGCAACAACCCAAAATTATACTGAATTTTAAAATGAAGGGGAAGAAGAGTTCATGGGAGAGAAGTTCATGAAAGAGAAATTCAAGGAGTGAGGAAGACAAGCAATTGAAGTTTGATGCCTTCTTGGATTTGAAAAAAAAATAGACTTAACAATTACTTGAACATTGTTTGCTTATTAATGTTACTGAAGGCATAGGCAGACAAATTTAGTGCTACGCCGTGGAAAATTTTTTTTTAAAGAAGCTACCACTCGCACTTTTTAAAAACACGTTGCTACTATATAGAATATCCTTATTCTAAACTAAAGTCCATTGTAAACATACACTCATAAACTATACTCTACATCTACTTCTATCACGAATCCCTTAGAGAAAAACATAAGGTTAGGTTTGTCGTAATGGGAAATCATACAATAAACTAGCGTTGGTACACAAAATTGTCAAATGAGATTGTCTCACGATTAAAATTTCTCTACATTGTATTAGAAAATAAAAGTCAAACTAAGAAAATAAGGTTACTGAATTAGAAAATAAAGATAATGTTGTTGTTGTAAGTGATAAGAAATAGTTTTAAAGTGATGGAGAAGAAGAATTAGAAAAATTAGAAAAATTAGTTCCCTTACAATGGGGTGAATATTTACCCTTGTGGGATGGAGGGAAAATATTGTTACCCTTCTCCCTCCAAAACAAGATTGATCATCTTTCTCTTCCTTCTCCTTCCTTATATCATTATATTTGTTAATTCTTTATCTTCCCTTTCAAATTCATATCTACTTATCTTAATTTGTAGAATTTAACTTTTATTTCTCCTTAAATATTTACCCTTAATCATATATATTAGAATCCCGATTCTGATCTACGATTCTACAATTTAACGATCAAAAAATAGGTGATCAATCCGGATCATAGGTAGGATCTTAATGCGGTAGAATCGTGCGATCCTACTTAGATAAAAATTTTAGGCGGTAGGATCATAACACGATTCCACGATCCCACGATCTAATAATCTAATCCTACATGCGTAGTTTCAATAGTAAAATATTTTCATATAATACAAATTTCACTTACATATAAATATATATTTAAAATAATTATGTCAATACCTTTATATAATTCAAAATTTTCTAGATTTGCAGTTCAAAAATGATTATTAAATTTTTTCTTTCAAAACTTAATCGATGAAGCTAAATAAGTTTTTTTTTATTTACACCTTAAAATTTAAAAAGAGAACAAATATAAATGATAATTAGCAATCCAAACCACATTAATGCATTTTTATAGGATCACACGATCCTACGATCTGATTCTACCAATTTTGATCTTATCTTCTCAACGATCCTAGGTAGAATCCTGATCTTAATAACCTTGCCCTCAATACAAGCATGCATTAAAAAGAATTAGAGTAGGATTAAACACTCATTCTAAGGATAGTTAACCCCATCTCCTAAATCATTTTAGGTATAGCTCATCTTATATGAAATCGTCTCACCATAAGATAGACTCACATAATTAGTCTATTTTTATAATTAATCACTGTAAAATTGCAAGTGATCACTTTAAAACACTATAGGTGTATATAGATCAGCCTAATAGAAAATGTCTCACTATAAGACCTTATCATTTAAAAATTTGTACTTGTGTTCTTGGTAATGGTATGATAAAGAGAGTAACAAACCCTTCGCATGATCCACAAAAGAACTAAACCATGCTTAAATAACGTTAATCACTCCTTAAGCATGTTAGATGCTAATGGACCGTAAAGCTTGATCCAAAGCCTAGAAATAAACTACTCACATGAAAATAAATACATTATAACTAAATATGATTAATTAAACAAAAAAAGAAAAATTAAAATAACCAATTAAATTATGATGAAAAACACAAATAGGGTAATTAAGAAAACAAAACATACAAACGTGAAGAGGATCTTATAATTAAAAGGATTTAAAATATTTAAAATTCTAAGCATTAAATGCATCAAAATTAAGTTCAAATGCATGAATATCAAATGTTTACAAATCAAGAACAAACGTCAAATGATTAGTCCAAAATATCTTGGGAGAATGTAAGTGCTTAGTCCAAAAAAAAAAGGAAAAGTAAAAATGTACGAAAATATAGTAAGGATTTTCTCCAAAAAAGGGGATTGAAAAGAAATTGTTGCATAGGATTTGGGATTTGATGGACGAAGGAAGAAATCAAATGTAACGTTCTAAAGAGACACCCGATTGGGCTTTCGCATGCCTAGGGCCTAGTGGTCGCTTACCCCACGCAATGGTGAAGAAATTGCAAAGGAAGATCACCAAATCGAGCCAAACTTCATCAGTGGTCGGGCGCGGACATGGAAGTTTCTCAATTAGTTTTGATTCATTGCATGAAGATGTTTTATAACAATAAAAAAGTGATTTTTTTAAAAATTTAAATTGTAATCACACAGGAAACATAATGCAACATTTATTCTTCTAAAGTATATTGAAAAAAATTATATTTATAAGTAATTTATATAACATAAAAAAGTTTCAATAACATCACCAATACAAAGAACTAAGAATATTTTTAAACTTAACAAACAAATCGGCTTAAATCAAACTTGTCCAATTTACTTTTAAATGGGTCTGAGACCTCTTGAAACCTGCCCGTTTAGTCATTCGAGTTAATAACTCTAATATGTTCTGACTATAATATATTCGAGTTAATACTTTTAAGATTTGCTACCGCTGACCTTTTGCAATAGTTCGTGCCTACAATGTAGATATTCCTTTTTTAAATAAATATGATTACTTACATCATTCTTCACATTTAATTTTTGTGTTATAATATTGTTATATTTTTATTTTATCGTATTTTAAATTATAATTGAAAAAATTATAAATGGTCACGATAATATATACTTTAATCAATATTTAAAATGATTTTAATCATAATATTTCAACATTAGGAATTACGTCATTGCATGGTTTTCTACACTAGAAACTAATACTTTTAGTGCAATATGTTAAGACATCACCAAAAAGACCAAACATTCTGACAATGTACTACATTATCAAATATTTCAATTAAATTGATCTAATTTATCTAAATGACTAATTAACAAATTAACTAACTAAATATAGTTTATTTTAAATAAATATAATTTATATTTTATCACCCCTAAACTACTAATCAACTAGTTGATGCATAACCATTGAAATTCAAATTATATGTTTCATTTAGTTTATATACTATAGCACACAATAACAAAAGCCCAATTTTACCAAGTGTTGGGAATAAAATATCCAATATATGTTAAATGTTGAAACTGACCTTGGTAAAAAGTCAAAGTCAAAGTCAAATGTGTGAGTAAAGACTTCTCTATAAATCCAAATCAGAATTATCTTAAGCTCTTTTAGTCGAGCCTTATATCTAAAACCCTAAACTACCCACTCCCATCAACAACTGCCACTTCAAGAGTTAACTACCCACCACTCTCACTTCCACCAATACGATCTCCATTACGGTTGTTCCAAATCGGATACTGGGTTGATCCGAATTCGAAAATCGGGATAGTGAAAATGTAACACCCCGGCCTCTCGGACCGCTGGTGACTACTCTTGGAGACTGTAGACTAGCCCCACAAACCAACACAAGTCTTTCCAGCGCACTTTGGCCTCACTCGTGCGCACCCGGGAAAACTTCCCAGGAGGTCACCCATCCTAAAATTGCTCTCCACCAAGCACGCTTAACTGTGGAGTTCTAAGCAAATGGGCTCCCTAGAAAAGAAGATGCACCTTGTTGATATGAGTAGTCTATCAATCCTTTTTCAAGCTAAATCTGGGGTATTACAGAAAATCACTATCTGGTTCCGGTCCGAAAAAACTGGATACCCGGAATCCAGATACCTAGTTTAATACGGATCGGTTATCGTATATCCGATTTTCAAATTTTTATTCTTTTGTCTTTTTTTAAACAATTTTACTTTTTTTTTCCACATAAATATTTAGTCTAACTTCACTTTCCTTTTTAATCAAGCTTATTTTTTACACTTTGAATACAAATCATTTTCGAAATATTGTTAGCTTTTCAAAAGTCTAGATTAATTAACATAAATTAATTATCAACTTACTTATAATTGAGATTTGCACATATTATTAAATTTAACAACCTAAACAAAAACATTTATGAAAAAATATTTATATATTTTAAAAGAGAATAAAAAATAATAAAAAATTTGAAAACCGGATATCCGGATACCAGTACAGTTTTGCCAATATTCCAATTTGTTTTCGAATCCAGTACCCGGTTCGAATTATCCAGTTTTCAAAAACCTTATAGGAGACCGCAATAAATACTTCATTCATCTACAGAAAAATGTTATGCAATTCTATTCTCTAATACTAAAACTATGTTCAAATATTTTGTAATTATATTTATCCCATCTAATCACCATTCTTGGTCTGACTTTAGCTTCGGAGAGGCTTTTCGGGAAATCAGCCCCGGACTAGTACCTTCAATCTTCATTTTCTTTCGAAAAATCGACTTGCAACCAATTGGTTTAAAATTTAGAGGAAGATCCACTAACACCCAAGTATTATTTTCCATGATAGATTCCATCTCATCATTGATAGCCTCTTTTCAAAAAGCACTATCATGAGATGCTATGGCATCTCTATAGGTTAATGGGTCACATTCCACATTTAACAAATATAGAACACTAGAATGAATTTCACTTCTAGTACCTTCAACCAAATATACTTCAAAATCTGGTCCAAATCTTTTAGCTTTCCGTTGTCTCTTACTCCGTCTAGGAGTAGAATCAACATTTTGTTGTTCATCTAGTAGTTAGTTTTCATCAATTATAGGTGAGCCTTGTTGATTATCATGAACATCCACATTGGTACTTATTTGAAGATTTTTTTGTCTACTTGATGATGACAATCTATTTTCACCAAAAGTTACATCTCTTGACTCAATAATCAAATGAATCGTTTTGTAGTCATTTTGTTCTATTACATAAAACCTATAAGTTTTGCTATGAATAGGATAACCTATAATAATGCATTTTATCCTTCGTTCACCGAGTTTCTTTTTTTGTTATCGGGCAATCGTACAATGCCCTACAACCCTAAACTTTAAGATAACTTAAATTTGGTTTTCTTTTGTACCAAAGTTCATACGGAGTGTCCTTATTTGGTCTCGTTGGAACTCAGTTAAGAATGTGACAAGCCGTTAATAGTGCTTTACCCCAAAATCCTTCACTCAAACTTGAGTAGGATAATATGCAATTAACCATCTTTTGTAAAGTACGGTTTTTCCTCTCCGCCACACCATTTGATTGTGGTGTGTATCCGGTGCTGATTTCATGTATTATACACATTGAATTAAAATATGTTAGATCATGCTATTCACCTTCTTTATCAGTTCTTAACCTTTTAAGTTTACAACCAATTTAATTTTCTACTTCATTTTCGTGAATGTTAAAGTAATTAAGAGTTCATCTTTTGTATGTAAAAGATGTACATAACAAAACTCGAAAAAGTCATAATAAATGTAATGACATATTTCTTATTTCCCAATGATGGTGTATTATGAAAGTCACAAAGACCACTATGTATCAATTTTAAGATTTCGTATTTTCTTTCAACACTTTTAAAATGGTGTTCTTGTGATCTTATTCAACATGTACGTTTTGCAATTTTTAAGCAATTGTGAGCATATAAGAATCATATCATGTTTAGACATAAAAACAGTTTTATCAAAATCAACATGTTCTAATCTCAAATGCCACAAATAATGCAAATTCACCCTTTTCATTACTTGATTCGAGTGCAGCATTACAAACAACGTCTTTATTCAAATTCAAAAATAACTTAAAAAGACTATTAGAAAGACACGCACTTAATACAAACAACCTATTCTTGGAAATAATACACCTATCCGCTTCAAACAATAGTTTGTAGCCTAATTGATTCAATACTAGATTTGAGACAAGATTTCTACTAATATTGGGTGCAAAATAAACATCTCTTAAAACGGAGAAATCCCCGATGTAAACAATTGTTCACCTTGTCCTTCGCCATGGACCATGATGGGGCATTATTTCCCATAAAGAGATGTTCCCCATCAATCACAAAGGTTTTGAACCACTTAGTAGAATTGCACACATGTCTCGAAGCCCCAAATGGATCCACCAAGAGAAAGAATCATCCCGCGTAACATCAAAGATAGTATTCATTGAAGAAAAGTTTGAAAAGGAATTTTAATCAAAATTGCATGATGACCACGATTAGGAAGGTCTTTGGTTGTAGAAGTTTGACCACCATTTGCTTTCTTTTGCTTGTTTTTGAAAATAAAGCAATTTTTCTTTTGGTGTCTGGGCTTGCCACACTACTAACAAGCTTTTTCCCCGACGTTGTTAGTAGAATTATTGGTCTTCCACATGAAAGAAGCATTTTTCTTTTTCTTTTTCTCGAAATGGGATGGTTTCCCTTCTATATCACGTTAACAGTAGCAACATTAGGGTTTTCATCCTTTTGATTCTCATGAATCCTTATGCAAGACTCAACAACAATATGTTGTCCAAGATTGGAGAGTGTTATCTCTTCTCTCTTATGCTTTAAGCATGTCTAACATCCTCCTAATTAAGAAGGAGGGCACTTGTCTATAACACTTGACACAATGAAGATTTCATTCATTTTAATTTCATGAATTAACATATTAGTATACTGTAACACCCCTGAATTTCCAACCCCTTGTACGAAACCAAAATCGTAAGTTACGGGAGGAAATTCGGGTGTTACATAAAAGAAAAGGAAAAGAATTTAGATAAACATTAAATATTAACTTAGAAAAAGGGTGAGTGAAAATTTCGATAGCATCTCTTCTAAAGATCGAACATGTGGTAGAGCAATTAGCACAATAAAAACATTAAACTAATCTAAAGCATCATTGCCTTTAAAATCTCACACCACAGCGGAATGATTCATCGCCGGCTTCTCAAATCAACATGACAAGCATGGATCGTGGTTCCAGTGTCGACGCTTGCGTTTTATAATGACTTAACTCCTTAAAACCATACATAGTTATAAACTACGCAGCGGAAATACAAATATACAAGGGAGGATACGAGGCCTCATAACAAAACATATACAACCAGAGTTTAGAAAAGATAACAAAAGTTACAAAATCGAAAGATAACGGTATGACACAGGTTATGCTTCGCCCTCATCACTCTCCCCCAATGCAATGCAATGCAAAAGAAGCTCCAATACATGCTACGTCTGTCTATGATCCTCCTGCTACTCGACATTAGACCAAAGGCCAATGTGTCATAGCAGGACAATCATAGAAAGTCATCAACAATCAACATAAACACAAACACGTACACGTCAATAACTAGCATCAAATATAATAAAGCCAACTACTAGATAACATTATGTTATACAACAACATAAGATGATTTCATAAGACACATGCGCAGATAGTAACTGTTTATCGTCCCCTTATACTTCTTGATCTCATTACGTCCTTTTCGACCCGAACCATGTGTTCTTAGGTAGAGTGCATGTCTTCACGCTCCTCTTTTCAAAACATAAACTCTTGCAAAACACGCATAGTATCAACTCAACCAACACATTAACAGAATACCTAACACATGACCTTATAGAGCTTGCCTATCTTAAGGTAAGTGTGATCATAGTCTGTAATACCCTTGAGTTAACTTAACTTAGGCACACTTCTCACTAGCATAAACTATGCTATCAATGAGTAGATCTTCTATCAATGAGTAGATATTCTATCAATGAGTAAACGTTCTATCAATGTGTAAACTTTCTATCAAAGAATGAACCTTCTATCATTAAAAATCTTTTGATCAATGAATAAACTTTCTATCACTGAATAACATTCTATCAGTGGATCTTTTCTCTACTTCCTGGCATAGTGACACGACCAAGGGCGTTATCGGTCATCCGGCGCCCATGGCAAAGTATGAGCTCATGCCCCCTCCAGCTGACCCTCTCGGGTCCTACCTTCGGGAAAAACTAACACATTGGGGTACTAAACCAGTGAAGAAGCCACCATATTGGGGCTTGCAAGGCCCGCATGGTAACACCTCGGTCAAGGGGCAGTATCGGCCATCCGGCGCCCAATGAAAAAAGCATGCTCATACCCCCCTTACGGTGATCCCATCGTGTAACAACCCGAGTTACCATTGACTGGGTAAAAAGGGTCAACACGAGGTACATTTCCCAAGAAACTGAAATCACACATCCAAAACTCGAGCAAAGGGGTCACAAGCTCTTTAACGTGACTATCTCAGCTAAATCTCAAAACCAACATCTAACCAGAACACAAGATAATCATACAATTCTCTACAAGTCCAATATAACCAACACAACCAAATCTAATATACATTTATCTAAAATCCTAATACAAATCTACAAATTCTTACGTGCTCAGCTCAATATACATCCTTGGAACGCTATTCAACACCGCTAACCCATCGTTCCCGACCAGCTCCGATCTGTGATCAAACTAAGAGATTAAAACAACAGGGAATCAGATTAAACTAAATGAGAAATAACAATCCAAAACAATAAAACACAACAATTCAAAATAATGGTTTAAAAGCAACATCAGTTCTCTAGATCTATGTGCGCACAGGGAGTCTAGTTGAGAGAAACATCCATAGCTCTAAGGCTATGTCACTCTCGGATGAGGCTAGTCAATATTTGAATGACAATTCACCTCAAAACAGGGGAATATGAGACAATGTCCCACCACTCTGTCAATGACCAGCTCGTAAGCCCGATCCACTGACCATATCAATATCAGCATAATCATTCATAACAAATTTATCTCAACAATATAAATTTCACAAACTTTAATAAACCATTTTCAAAGACTGTAGTCTGGCCAGACCCCTTTTAAGGGACTGTTACTACTCACCGATGATGTCGCTTCAAGGTAACGAATCTAGCTATCAACTAGAAGGATTCTTCGATGATATCGTCTCCTGGAGCGTAACAAAATCACAACATCACTAGAGAGCGTTCGATACTACTATACTAACAGGTAACTTATTACATCTTCTCCTAAGACCGCAGCTTAACCAAGAGTTATGCTAGCATTCTAACCTTGAAAATCTCACAGTCGATTCAAGAATATCAATTACCCAATATTTTCTTATAAACAACCATGTTCCACCAATTTCGTAAATTCAATGTCCATCCATCTCATAATTACATATCAAGATTCACAAGGATTTAAGGTTACACCAAGACCCTTAATCTATTAGAATGTATTTGATTAAACACAAAGGTCATTGTTCTTCCTACAATCAACAAGTCTCAACATAATCTAATACTTCATCCAAAAATATTTAATTATCCAATTAATTTCCATATCTCTTGATCCCAAATTAGGAATCCCGTAATGGTTTTAGGACACCTCTTACTAAAACAGGCATAACTTTCTCATACAAACTCATCTCGGGGTGATTCAAGTGCCCACACGACTACGACTCGGAGCTCTACAAATTTTAAGAAGACACCAGAACCTAGAAACAATCACAATTGACCTGAAAATGGCTAAAACAGAATGCTCAGGTTTTGAGCTGAAATTTCAATATCCAAATACTAAATTTTATACTAGAAACCAAATAACCCAAATAACCAATTCTAATCAACACTAAAAACAACTCAAGTACTAATTGAATCCATATACTCATCTTAAATTCAAGTTGATACCTAAATTTGAATCAAAGACCCAAATTGAATTCACAAATACCAAACTACTTTAAAACATTCAATTAATACTTAAATAGAATAATTTGTGGATTACCTCTCACCATTGAAGGACCTTTCAACTTTCAATCTTGAACTTCAATTTGAGTCACAAAATCCCCAATTATTTCATGTTCAAAGATAACACCATTTAAAGAGTGAGACTAAGAAGTGGACCAAGAGATAGGTGGTCCTTGTCGTGGTGGTAACTCACGTGGGTGATGGTGGAGGGAGGAGAAAGAGTCGCTGCTTACCCCTGTTGGCGGCACAAGGCCGGCTGCTGGAAGGGAGGCAGCTGGCATCACAGGAAGGGGAGAGAAGGCTGGGCTTCGGTGGTTGCCGCGGTAAGGTGAGAAGCTCGGTGGTGGGTCTGCGGTGTTTCGATTCCATGAAGAGCGAAAAGGTGGAAGTTATGGAAGAGATGAAGGTAGAGAACATAGAAGATAAGGGAGGGGGTTTATGAGCCTTCATTTGGAAGAATGTAGAAGAAGGATGAACATGAATTGGGTTGGGATTTCACATGAAAGCTTCTGAAAAGCTTTGTTTTTATTTTTATAAACATAAGATAGTAATCAATCAATAAAATATAATCAAAATACACTTTTATTGAAGTATTCTTTATACGAATTTTATACATTAAATAAAATATACCTCTTTCTTGAAAACGTTAACAAATGAAATACTTGAGTCAAAATTATCAAAAATAATAATATTATTACTCGAATTAACTTACTTAATAACCCCAATCAGCTTAATAAACTTATAAATAAGCTTTATTAAATGTAGTCTATTTCACATCGGACATAATAAACCGGACATAATCTAGTTGAGTCACGCCAGCTAATCATAATCTAATACTTTATCAGATGGGAATAATTCCCAATTTCGATTATTAATGAGCGCCCTGGGATAGCAGCACGCCAAAAACCACTGAGCTACTCAACAGATTATGAAATTCACCTATAAAGGAGTCATTCTAACCCCAAGTAAGGCATAATCCAATTCTTAAATAAATAAGGGGGTGGTCCCCACCTCCTACTAACACTCTCATTCTCTATATCTAAGCGCAAGGATTTCATAGTCGATAGCTTTTCGTATAAAGTGTATTCACTAGTACCTCATATTTTACAATGCATATTATCATAATAAATAATAAACAATGATCTCTTGAAGGAAAATTGTATATAAGGGTTAATTACTGTGTGTACGTACCTGTAAGCGTTACTGCACGACCAAACAGCCACAAAAATCACCCAACTAAAGTTCTACCTTCCTTTTAAGAACTGGGAACCTATACAAGTTCGGCGTAGAACTAATAAGCCTATTTGTCTCCACTTAAGAGCAACTAACTACTAGAACAACTATCATTCACCCATTCAAAGTAACTTCCACCTATTCTAATGCATACTAAACCAATTCACATTACTTCGTTTATACTTGTTCTTATGTTATGACATTAACTCAACAATCACATAAGCTTTCACATCCATTAAACCAACAATAAAGTAAGATTTCACAACAATTTGGTGCATTTTATAACGATTTATTTAAACCAATGAGACTCAAGGTATAAGGCCTCGTCATTATGGAATGCCCTAGGCTACTAGCACTTGTATAACAAAATCAATACTAGCAACTTATAATGATATTGATGTTAGTGATAGACTCAAGTTGTGATATAGTTTACTACAATGTACAAGATTACTCATGATGACAAAAGGGCATAAAAAGAAGAACTTCCCCCAATTAATTTGAAACAAAAATGGCAACGATGGTTGCTTCCTACTTCAACATTGATAGTATTCAACTTTAATAACCAATACCACAATCAACTAACAATACTACTCAATAATATAACAATATCCACCATCATCTTTATAATACAAGTGACAATTAACACCACTTTTTGTGACTAATACTCTCAATTATAACAACTATTATCACCTATTCACAATCAAATCACATTTTCAAAGCTTCTACTAATCTATTAAATTATAAAACATCCTCAAACACAAAGCGGTACAACTATTATCATTTTCATTCATACTCTAAACCCTATCTCATGATTATATTCAATTTATTAATCAAATTCTTACCCATAAGAAGATTTAATAAAGAATGATGAAAAATCACTTCAAAACTCATAAACTTAATGAGATTCTAGTTAGAACAATGATAAAAAAGAAATCAAGTAAGGGAGGAAGATGGCTTACAATGAGGGAACTAGTAAAGGGTAAGATTGTAGGTGGTTGTTGTGGTGGTGGAGGACCAAGGTGGGGAGTTGGCGGCACTAGGGGGCAGCCGGCTGCTGTGAGAGCAACACGCAGCCCTTCTCGCTGCTGGGAACAGGCCACGGAGCCCACTGCTGCTCGTGGTTGTTCGTGGGGAGGAAGAGGTGCCTTGCTGTGGTGGTTGCTGGTGAGGGAGTAGACGGCTGATTGGGCTCCGCGGGCAGCCATTTGGGGCAGCAGTTGGCGGCACACACAAGGGGAAGAGGGAGAAGAGAGGGAAAGAGGGAAGGAGGCGTGAAGAGCAACAAGGGTTTCAAGCCCTTTTATTATTATTATTATTATTATTATTATTATTATTATTATTATTATTATTATTATTATTATTATTATTATTATTCCCCTTTATTTATTTTTGTTCTAAATTCACTTTCTTGAAATGCCCAACTAAGAAGGCTCACTTATGTGTGCTCATAAGTTCTAATAAATAAAATAATTTTGATTCGAACCTCTTTATTTTTAGTAATCGCAAATTTATTTTTTTAATATAAGTATGTTAGTGTTTAAATTCGTATGTGAATGAAATTTATTAAGACTAATTCAAAATAACTTAATATATTTATAAAATCTCCAAAAGTGATTACAATAATAATAATTAACGACGTCATAAAAATGACGGGGTGTTACACATACATCCTTTGAAGTTCATGAAATTGATCAATTATATGGCAATTCTAAAACATCTTAAAAGAATTAAAGTTACTTACAAGAAATTTCTTGGAGCTAGCATCCTCCGCCATGTATTTATTCTCCAAGCTTTTCCACAATTCCTTAGTAGATTCATTGTATTGGTAGATGTCAAAAAGCGAGTCTTGCATCACATTGAGAATATGATCTTGGCAAATGAATCGTCATTCTCCCATTTGTTCCTCTTCCTTGTTTGTTCCAAGGTTTCGTTTTCCACCTCCTTTGCCTTGGGGGTGCTAATGACGTAGGCCATGTTCAAGGTAGTGAGAAGGATCATCGTATTCTTTTGCTAACAGCGAATATCAACCCCAACAAACTTCTCCAACTTAGTGAAATTTGAATTTAGTTCTTTGATACTTGCCATCCCGAAGAAAAATATCATAAATGACTATTACAATAATAATAATAATGAAATAAAAATTACAATTATGAGGAATTTGTATTTGCTTGTTGTTGATGGGTAAATACAAACTACGAAAATTACACTAATTGAAAACTTGAAGATACTTGTGCAACGAAGACCGTTACCAGAAAACTCGATACTTGTTGTAGGCGTGTAATCACTTTTCTTTTGTGATATTTCCCCCACAAAGGTACTTGGGTTTGAACTTAAAAATTCACTACAAGATACAAATAACACAATATACCCTTAGTACTTAGGATATACCATTTAACAACAAAGTTTGTGAGTGAATTATAAAACTTGGAAGATTGACAAAAAGTTTATAACTCTTTTCGGAAATCACATGCAAAAAAAAAAAGCAAAGATAGAATAGAATTCAAAAAATTGGTGTAAACATCCTTCACCCAAGGCCCTCCATTTATACAAGTCATAGTATACCTAAGGGTCAAGGGATCGGATACTAATGACCATTGATGATCAAGCTTAATAATCATACATCAATACCATGTTAATTTTGGTATCATAAACATTATTCCAAGAAATTAACACCTTGTAACATTAGAATAAGAATTGAATAAGGAAAAGGATCCAGTGGTCATAGTTCAAAGAAGAAAACAGGCAAACAGGGCTGGACAGCAGCCAAGCCGACTCGACTGTGGCCCTGTCCCATAGGAAAGCAGAGTCGACTCTCGGTTTCTGTTTTTGCCTTCCCTTTGAACCCCTTTGGACTTTTTATTTTAATATAACTTATCCCACTATTATTTATAGTCCTTTAGATTTAAAATATACTAAATGTCCAACACTTAAAAGGATTATCTCAATTAGTTATGAGATTATTAAGTGTGAAGTTGTTTTTAGCAATGTCGGGGGAATTCCCAAATAACAACTACACTTTCATATAACGTATACATGTAAGGTAGGAATGATTTAGGGAAAAAGGAAAAATGATGGATTTTTATATTAATAATCATCAATTAGAACAATAATTATATGCACTAAAGACATGAGTTACAAAACTCCTCAAAACCATATTAAGTTCATTACCACAATAATACTCATCTCCTAGATATCCCTTGAGCTACATCACTACTCTTAAGTCTTATTTATTATAGAACAATAATCGTTATTAAGAGTTTCCATTTAAGGGTTAAATAATTAATAAAGCTTACCAAAAAGTTTTGCGGTGTTATAGGTACAATATTTAAAATGGGGATTTTAGCTAATTCTAATTTGGGATTTAAGTTATGTTTAGTTTTACCAGAGTATTTTGTTTTATAGATGAGTTCTAGTAATATTATCAAACTTATCAAGTATGGATTTCATTATAAGTAAGCATTAATGCCTTTTTACCAAAGCATTTTTTTTTTCAAATGAGTTCAAGTAGGATTTTAAAACATATCAAGTAGACATTTAGGATTTATCAGATAGGCATTATTGATATGTAAAGTAGGGATTCATAATACCTTAAGTAGGATTTAAAGTTAATCAAGTAGGCATTAAGGATACTGTAAGTGGATAAAAAGGTCAATTTAAGTAAGCATTAAGTATTCCCAAATAGACATTTAGAAGCCTTTAAATAGCCACCAAATTTGATATGTTATGTACATCATATAGTGTGTTTGTTTAGTATTTTCCAAACCAAACTCCTTATTCTTTGTTATATGTCTTGTTTTGTCAAAGTGCTCTTTAATTCTCTTTCTTTTTCCTATATTACTGACTTTTCGGGATCAAGCACAATAAATGATGTATTTTTTGCATGTGTTTGTGATTGATATTATTATATTGAATCTTCTCGCATTGTAATATTTTTGATATATTCATATGCCTTTACATACATCTTCTCAACAACCTTTCTTGCATCTTCGTCATGTTGTGATTTGAGAACAAGATTACAGAATTTGCGACCCAGATCATGCCTCCATTTTAATGTTACCAACTTTTGTTGTGCATTGTTATCCTCATTGGGACTTTTGTTTTAATCTTTGAACATTCTTTTCCACACTTCCTTCTTAGCATACTTCATCTGTAATAGCCCTATTTTTAAACCTTTTTTAATCTTAACTTAAATATCCTTGAATATAGATTAGTGCTAGTAACTTATCTAGTTATTTATTCTTAAGTGTCAAACATAATGAGAGGTTAATTTTTAAAACTTTTAAGTTTGAATAAACTAAGTCTTGTTTGGTTAAATGTTATTATTATATTTAAAGTAAAGATTTCAATGTACTTAATTTTATCAAAGTTAATTTGATTTACTGTAATAACATAAATTTCCTTCTACACTTGGTTGATTTGATAAATATATTAATTTGGTTTATTATTAGAAAACTTTATATTATTTGCAAATGTCTTCACAAACTATGTTGATAAAAGCTTATTTTAAGTTCCTTAATAGAAGCACTTATATTTGAATCTAAAGAAAATATATTCATCTAAATAGAAAAGATTATGAAAAAGCTTTTAT
>NC_080048.1:15210518-15220518 GCF_026212465.1 Amaranthus tricolor
ATATATATATATATATATATATATATATATATATATATATACATATATATATATATATATATACATATATATATATATATATATATATATATATATATACATATATATATATATATATATATACATATATATATATATATATGTGTGTGTATATATATTTATGTGTGTGTGTGTGTTTGTGTGTTCATTAGCGGGTATCCAATTAGTCGGGTACCTTATTTAACGGCCCGTGTCCCGGCCCGATTAAAGAGGGTATCTGGAATGCGGGTACCCGGATAAATTAGGTCGGGACACCGGGTACACAGTTTTATATTTGAGTTTTTGGGAGATTTTATTGTTAATGATGGATGTGGCTTTTGGCTCTAAAATTCAACCATTTTTACACAGATTAGGGATGTGACTTATCAACCCAGAAGAAATTTGCGTGTGATTTCGCTTGCTGCAATGTTGGTATATTTATTTCGTCAAATTAAGAAGCTAAAGTTGGTAAATTTCTTGATTATTTATGTTTTTAGTTTGATGTATTAATAGTATCTATAGTTTGATACATTCTTGTTTATATAGTTGAAATTTTTTTACATTATGCTTATTTAATTGCTACTTAAAAAATGTGATAAGTATTATGTCACTGGTATTAAATAAAGGAAGTATAATTTTTATTAGCGATCATATCTCGTGTTAGATTTGTTTTGATTCATATAGACGACCTCAAGTTTTCGCATTTTTATTGTTAATGATGTGGATTTGTTTTGATTCATATAGACAACCTCAAGTTTTGGCATTGTGGTTGTCGATGATAATATCTCATGTTTATTTATTTTAATTCATATACACAATCTCAAGTTTTGGCATTGTTGTTGTCAATAAGCATATCTCGTGTTGATTTGTTTGATTTGTTTGATTCATATAAACGACTTCAAATTTTGGCATTGGTGTTGTCAATAGGTTCCTCTAGTCAACATATAATGTAGATAATTGTATTCCATATGGTTGCAGTATTTTGACTTAATTATCCAAAATTTTCAATCCAAGGTAATTTTTGATTTTAATTTAAGGTCATTTTGATTCAAATTGAATATAAATAGAGATTACAAAGAAGGATATTGCCGGTCATTCTTATATCCTCTAGGCTGTAGCTTCATGTGACATGATACATTAATCAGAGGTTAAATGTTAATTTCTTTAAGCGGATCACCGGGTACCCACTTCCTTTAAAATTTTGGCTCATGACCCGACCCGTAGTTTATAATTTTTTTGGAAAATTGACCCGCCATTTATGTTTCAGGTTGGCAGGTCGACGGGTCAGGTCAAGCTGCCAAAGCAGAGTAAATACATGCTTGCAATTACAGAATTACTCACCTTCTCTGATTTTTGTTATAATTGGACAGTCATATAATTAAATTGTTGGTATCAAAAGATAGTGAAGTATGAAAAAAATAAGAAAATATGGAAAAAATGGAATGGACGAACTTAATTTAAAAGAACAAGTGGAATGTTCACTAGAAAGTGTGCAGTTCAAGGGACTAAATATGGAACCATCATTTATCATTATGTTGAAGTAAAGCCTGGCAGCAGGTATTACATTAGCAAGTCTTCAAAAGAACAAAATCAATACAGGAATTAGATTATACCAATTACAATCAGCTTTACAAAATGGTTAGAATCTTCAGCCATGCCCCAAAATTGCAATTAACATTCCATTATATATATATACCTCCCACCAGGTAAATATACAGCAAAATACAAGATTTTTCAGTTATTAATAAGATTGAGCATCCTTGGCTCAAACCTGGATCATAACTAAGATCGCTCAGTGTCCGACTCGTGCTCACACAGCTAAATCTTCGCCAGTCTCTGACTCAGTCTTCAAAGATTTTTCTGCCTCGTCATTCTCCTCCACAGTCCTGCAAAAATCACAGTCACCAATACAGATTAGCTCTAAAGTAAAAAGTCCTACATATAAAAGGCTACATAAACCAAGTCAACGAAAATCATAAATTCACCTTCCTTTAAACAATAAATAAAGTGATCGATTCATTTTGGTTATAATTTAATTAATCAACAATTATCAAGACCCAGAAATTATACCCATGAAAACAAACAATGTTGAAGTCAGATTTGTAATGTGTGTTGCATGTTTACGCTTCATAACGTCTAGAGCAACAAAGGTATACAATGCAACAAAAGTCTCAACCAGTATACAGAGAACACAGCATAATCACTCATTCTACAGGAAGAATCATCTGTCTATGGATGACTTACTCCAAGATTTCTGTAGTAACCTTTGTCCTTTTCCCACCCATGCTGCTTCCTCTCCCACCCTTGCAATTACTGGAGTCTTGATTTTTAAGATCTAGGTCTTTGATAGCCTGCTCCACAGCATAAACAATCATTTTCTTCACCTGCAACAAGAAGCATACCTCCTAATTAGTAATAGCACAATTAGTGTTAGTTTCGCAGACTAAGGTCACATAAGCACTTATAATCAACACGGTCAGACTACATACCTCCAACTTGTCCTCCTTTGCTCTGTGATTTTGAGGCAGAATGCGGAATTCCCCAGCCAGCCGGATACACTCTTCCACATTCTCAGGAGACACAAAATCCAGCGCCACTTTTATGCATGACTGAACAACAAAGATTCGGTTGATCAAATAAACAAACAGCAGACTCATTGATATCAAGACCCTAAAAAATCAATAAAACTCCATTTTCCAATGCTGATAAATAATCATCATTTCTTTACACTAATGTCAAGTTGAAAAATCCTAAAATTATGTGAAGACTGATAAACAAAACTAGAGGTGCATAGTCAAGTCATAAAGTACGGTGATTTTTTGTTTAGTGAACCCCTTGATCAACATGTTAATTCGGTTTCATTTTTATGTTTGGGTCACTTTGGCCCATTTTGCAACCTTTTTACAGAACCTTTTTGCTGCACATCCTACAAAACGAATTAAACTTGATAAAGCCTAGCCTGAGCAGGAATTCAGGGTAATAGGAATACAGAGTACCATACTACCTTCAAGTTTCTGACTTGATGAGGACATCCAGCTGGAATGATGACTGCTTCTCCAAGATTCTGAACAAATGTCCATGGCTCAATGCCTGCAAAATAGCATAAAAATCAGGGGGATATGAGCAGATGCCAAAACCTACAGTTAATACTTAATAATTCAAGCCAAGAACAAACTAATTATGCTCATCCATACCATACTCTTCCTTTAGTCTTCTTTTATGCTCCTCTGTCAAGTAGAACGTCTGATCATGAATAGGATGACTGACCTATTTATTGAAACAAGCAAAGAGATAAGTTTAAACAGAATGTATCAAGAACCAAAGGCAACATAGCATTATTATGAATGTTTTGAAGAATTAGGACAAACAAGTGAAAATCAAATTTAGTTCTGATCAAGGCGACACAAACTTTTTTCAAGATGCTAACTTGAAGGCATACATGCTAGTTGACATTTAAATAAAGCATTTGATACTACCTGTTTTAGCAGATTGCAATGAATGTGCCTGAATTCCTTATAATGTTCCCTCAAATATTCTTGCAGCTTCAGGGCATCTTCTCTACGAAAAATGTCCCAGAGAGCACCTCCATGTTGTGAACTTTCCAATATCCTAGATATAGGATATAAAGTTCCATTGCCACTGCCTTTATCAGAATATACTTGTGCTTCCATAACATCTGCATGACCTGAATCCATAATCTCTTCTAAGCCCTTGACATTTCCGTCATTTACAGTCTCTGCTTTACAAACTAGATCACAGTCATTCAAACCATTTTTATTTGATGAATTATTGTTCGGTGCAGTTTTGGTGTTGCACAAACCACTGGAATCTTTTTCAGCACCACAGATATCCTTTTCAGTAGAAGGCTTGGCTTCTTTTTTATAATTTATACACGATATGGTTTGCCGATTCTCAACTTGCTTGTCAAACTTACTCTTCATAGTGGTCTCGACTTCTATCTTCACAGCTGTTTCAGCTGAAACATCTGTATTTTTTATCAGGTCAGCATCATATTGTGTGCAAGGAGGTTCATTATCAACCACATCATTTATCCCAAAACATTCACTTTCATCCTTTACCACAACACCATCATCTTGTTTCTGTACCTCAGGTTCATCAAGCTCACCAGTAATAGATCTTATAGACTCTGCATGCACACAGCCTACAGCCTCATATTTTAAGGAACAATGAGGATCATCGTTCTTCAGCTCATAGCTCAAAGTCAGCTCATCAAGCGTTTGTTCTACTTTAAAATCTGTGACACCCTCTGCTTCACCGCCATCCCCCTTTTGGTATTGCACAGAAGTGGAAATCATCTTATCAGAGAATGAACTATTAGTATGAGGTGGAGATTTGCTCCATGTTTTACATCCACCACCAAATATCTCCTTCTGGTCTTGAGCAGAATGCTTTTTTTTCTTCTCAGATATGGCATCACGACTTTTGTTAGGCACTTCAACTTCAGCAGTATGTGCCAGAATATTAATCTACCCAACCAGGAAAGAGAAATGGCATTAATTAAAAAATTAAAACACATCAAAAAACAGTTTTGCAGTAAAATCATTCACTGTTCAATTCAAAAAAGGACTTCATAAACAGGGATCTCAATTACAAAAAGAGATGGAGAAGAAAAAAAACTGCAAAATAATAAATTACTGAATAGAAATGGTCGAACTTCAACATAAGAGACAATAAAGTTGCAAGACAATCAAATTACCAGCTCAACTAATACTCATACAATAAAATAAGATAATAAGCTAATACATTAATTAAAGGCCTATGCATACAAATATTTAATTTTGGTTTGAAATTGATAATTTAATATAAATTAAAATTTCTTTGCCCGATTATTGTTAATTCATCCACATAAGCTCCCCCCTAAGCCAGGTTAAGGGGGATAGATCAATGCAACCTTATTCTTGTGAGAACAACGAGATTATTTCAAATAGACCATTGACTGCCCCAATGTGAAGAAAAAACTCCAAATAAGCAACTTATGAATTAGATCTATGTATTTGTCAATCAATCTCATCATCAAATTGACCTAAAAAAATGTTTTTACTATATTCTCCTGCTCAGTGTTCACTCTAAAACTAGATAATAGAGTAGGTTCTGTCTATAATACAAACAGAATTGCGTCACTATGTCACAGTAGATTTCAAAAATAAGCTTGCAGTTAACAAAAAGTTTTTCTGTTAAAAAACACATGATCAGAAAACTGATTAAAATACAAAATAATTGAGAGTATAAAAAGGTAGTCAGTTATGTGGGTAGCAGGTTAACGGTATACATAGAAGGTCCATGGTATATCTAGGTGCTGAAACGAATGTAAATATAGGTATGATATTTACCGCATCAGACATATCACAATGAAGTTTGGTGACAGAGTCACCACGACCCAATTCTTGAGGAAGACCATAAGCAATATAAGTCTTTGGGCCCAAGTCTGGCTTCAATCTTTTTGAAGGCCACTTAGCAGCAAGGTTCAATACGCCATGTCGGGGATGTGTGTACTCTTTAAATGGTAAAGCAGTAATAAATTCAGCACCATGGCGTGGCAAATGCTTTTCAAACTCACTAGTATCAGGCCAATCTTTTAATTTCAATATCACAGGCCAGTCATTTTTGTCAAATTTACCTTCCGTATACCCTTTGAAAAATTGATGAACATTAACATCAACCTACAAATAATAAACAAATCTGAGTATAGAAAACTAGAGGTGAACCCAACACTCAACATTGTCAAGATGGTTAGCATATAGAATATAAATATGACCTATAGAAAAGATTAAGGGTAGATTTAAAACACGTCATCAAAGTCTGAAAGCTAAAGCCATACATTAAAATAATAACGGGCTACATGCATAAGATACCGAATTACTAAATACCAAGACCCCTCCCCCTGGTTGAAAAGAGATAAATAAATGTTTAAATCCTGTGGAGTGTAGACCCTTTACCAATACTACATCATTCCATTCCACTGCTTGCCATTGAGAATCACATTATATTTCTTTTTTGATTAGAATTTTAATAGGCAAAATTAATAAATAATAAAATCAACAACTCATCTTCTAGAATGAGAACCGAAAAAATGCATTTAACGACAAACTCAAGGCTCAACTTCTGCATAGAGTGAAAATCTGAATGACTGATAAACTGCAGATGACTGATACCCCATCATACCAGCAAAGCCATGAAACAGTGAACATGAAGAAGAAAAATCAATAGAAGGGAATTTAGGAATACTTGAGTATTAAAAGAAAATTCAGATAAAAAGAAACATTAAGAATCACAACTCTAATCCAAAAATATCAGCTAGAAGCCTAGAACAGATTGCCCACGACTCCCGATGGAAAAGAACTTACCTCACACCAATCCAAACAATCAATGGCTTTCACGTCCAGCAGCGTAGAATGTTTAGTATTCTTAATTTGACGGACAGCACGCCACATGACCAATGGCTCCCAACTTAAGCCATTGGTAGTCTCTAGAACATTCCTGACTATTACCGGTTCACCTCGGGCCCAATGCTGATGGAAGTGTTCTAAATCTTTACGTTGAATGTCCCTGGCATCTGGACAATATATGAAATTGTCATTTGACCCTTTTCTACATGCACACTTCCGCACATTACTTCCAGAGTCTTGATCCATTTCACGATCGAAACATAAGCATTGATTAGGAACAAGAGGTAAACTCTCAAGCCCCCCTTCGTCAATTATCAATTCTGCTTTCTTCAGCAGCTCAGAAACCTTTCCATCAGGCAGTAAAGTTTTCAATTCAAGGAAGGCCTCACCGCAACCCCCATATTCAGTTGGAGGGCAAGGTATATTTCCCTTTACATCTGCTTTCCAAGCAGGTCTTTCCTTATCAACAGCAGCAGCCTCTTTGTCTGTAGAAGCTCTATTTGACTTTTTACGTCCATTTTTGCCTTTAGTACACCTATCTGATTGAGCACGGACATTTTTACCATTACTATCTTCCTCCCCATGCAAGTACTTATATCCTCTGTCAACATATTCCACAATAACTTCTTCACAACATTGAAGCTCCCCAGCACGAATTTCACGACAGCACAAAAGACACAAATCATAAGCACACTTGGGGCAATTTCTGTGAAAATCAACAATAGACGTCTTGCAGTGGTTGCTGCACAACACATCAACAAATTATGCGATGTAGACAAACTTCATGCTACTAAAATACAAAAAAAGGATGCACATTTTAAACACACTACCAGAAAACACGCTCGTCAACACCACAAACTGCCATTTGAGGTTCCACTTCAGATATTGATACACCTTCAAGACAGAAACAAATCATCGGAAATGCTATAAGTCTATATTTCTACCAAGAGATCATCATTATATCTGACTTCCATGATTTATTCACCAAAAAAGAAAGATCTATACATTAGCACACAACAAGCAACCTCTTTTAACAAAAAACGATACCCTGAACAATGTCGTATGTCAAATCCTTAAACTACACATTTTTGCAAGCCAAAAAGCACTCTCCATATCTTCCCAAGAGTATGTAACAAAGAATAAAGGAACCCAAACTCTAATATAAATTCATTCCTCCACACAGGAATATTTTCTTGCCCAATTAACTACTCCTTGATATAGACATGGCATAAGATTATTTGAAGGTTTTTAAGAGGCTATCAATATAATTCATCTTAAATACATCAAATTATTAAAAGTACTATCAATTATTGCACAGTGGAATGTGTAAATTTTTCATAAAAGTATGTTTGTAAATATGCTAGCTATTTAGTAAATGAAAAACGCCATGATACCCCTGATTTTGGCCTCAATTTCTTTTTCCATAATCTGCTCCTCATTGAACTGCTTCAAAGACGGTAAAACTGTCTTCAGCAAAACTTTTGTATGGAAAACCTTTTCTTCGTTGCTAATCTCCAAAACATCTTTCCTCAAATTCTGTAAAGCCACCAACATGTAGGATTAAAATGAGATGTTATCAAACTGGATGACAGATTTATAAAAGGAGAAAAAGGAGGACATCATACTTTAATTGGTGCATCCATGCGCAAGCACGATTTACAATTGCAGTTACCAAGGCAAACTGGACAAGCTTGAGCAATCTGCTCCTCCGACATCCTTGGATACCTGATCCAGACAAAAGGTAATAGAAAATTGCCATGTAAAAAGGTAAGTCTTACGGGATTGCTTCTAGTTTAAAATAATATGATGCCAAAGCATCAAATCAATTGCTACGTGAAAGTACAGAATTGGTAGCACAATAAACTTCAGACAGTGCGACAGTGGTTATTTCATCAGCCAAAGTGATAGACATGAAGTCTATGTTGATCAAACTAAACTACTACTCCACTAGAGACTAATGACTTCTGATGCAATGAATAATAATGAATTCAGTATAATAAGATCACAAAGAGCATATGCTATGCAAAGAAAAATACTAAGAAACTGAAGAAAATTCACATGAAATGAACCAGAAGCTTGCCTAACAAGCTACTACCTTCTGTAATATCAACCAAACTAAGCAATGATGAAAACAGAAAGCAAAGAAAATGCAGCTAAGACAAGGTAGCTATTGATGACACATATCACCATTAAATCAGCACACAGGAATAGAACTTTTTCCAGGAACAACAACCATACAAGGTAACAGCAAGGAGAACAAAAGGTAATTAGAGACGGAAACACAAACCAGTTTCCTATACAGGGAATGCAATATCGTTTAGTCTTGCAACTTGTACACCTCACAACTCTCCCCTTGTCATTCCTTTGGCATTGATGACACATATCTGAATCAATCTTAATCCCCTGACAAACAGAAAAAAAATTCCAAATCAGAAATGGACACAAATTTAGGGGGAAAAATAACTTTAAAAAAACTGAATTAACTTTAAACGAAAATCGACTTACGTTCTCATCATATGCATAATCATTTATCTTAGACTTCTTCACAGGAATAGGAGCTTTAGAATTCCTTTGCCTCCTTGAAGTAGTACCACCGTCATCATCCTCCTTTGCCCTATTAACAACCACTTTAACTTTACCCCCACCACTCTTTGAAGCAGCGGCCTTGCCTCTTGGCTTCTTTGTACTCATCTTCTCTTCCTCAAAATGTGGAAGAGCTTCTTCGCTATCTTCAAAATATTTCACCCTCTTAGAGCATTTGCGCCTTTTTCTCCCACTTAAATTTTCATCTTTTTCATGGGTAATGTCATCTTCTTTAAGTAATTCCTCATCATCAATGACAATACTCTTCTTTTTAGGGTCTTCACTTCTATTTTCTGGGTTAATTTTCTCAATGTCTTTACAACCCATTTCTCTCTCCTTCTCAATTTCTCCTTCAAAATCTGCACATTTTTTCTCTGTTTTGGCAGGAATTACATTTCGTAATTTATCCTTACTCTTCCTCTTATAAACCTCCATTAATGGCATATCATCTTTGTAATAATCCCTTTTGTTATATTTCGCATCGTTGCTCAAAATATCTTTCAAGTTTACTGCTAATTCAGGTTCCGGTAAAATCTCAATTTCTTCTTCTCCGCCCATCATATTAGTTCAACTTCAATTTCACAGACTATGGGGGAAAGTGGGACTATGAATCAGAAATTAGGGTTAGAGAGAGAAGACATAAAAGAAAGAGGGGGGAAAATATTGGGTAAGACGTAGAAGAGACAATAAGAGAATTCAAAAGGTCCAAGAAAAGTAGAATTTTGGGAGAAGTAGTATTACTTGGTAGAAGAAAAGAGAGGGAAAAAATAGAGCGGAAAAGGAGGTAAGCTGAAAAGGTATTTTTCATGAGAGAGAGAGAGAGTGAGAGAGTACCTGTGGCTCTAGCTCTAATATTGTGGGCTCTGTTCAAATCAAGAATTCCGTAGGCGGTGTTTTCAAATTTAGCCGGTCTAGTGAAACAAACTTTTTTTTTTTTTTTTTTTTGAGTTGATAGTGACACCAACTTTAACAAGCTTATTTTAATTTTTAAA
>NC_080048.1:15223122-15230622 GCF_026212465.1 Amaranthus tricolor
GAAGCTGCACATGTCTCAAATATCCAAGAAGTTGGGCTATTGCTTTAGAAGACAGTTTACTGTTCCTAGAGTTGATGTTCTGACGAAAGTTGTAGATGGAGACAGTGCGCTGTTCCCCATGATACAGGTCTGAAGAAGACATTGACTGGAAGTTACGAAAATTATGTTTTCTGTTTTTAGTTAATGTAAAAGTTTAAAATTTAATTAGTTGCTTAATTAAATTTATTTATTAATTGGCAAAATATTTTTAATACGCCTAAAAATATGAAGAAGACTAATTCCTTGATTATCTCCTATAAACTCGGACATCCAAGAGACTTGTTCTCTACTTTGAATTAGTCTCCTACATTTTAGGATCTTCCTTTTACCTATGTAATATTAACCGTGCAAGAATTCAGCAGCTATTTTCCACCTCTACTTTCAACTAACTTCCCACTTTCTTTGGGAGCAAGTAAGTTATGGAAGTCGTGGGATAAATGCACCTCATGGAGAACGTGGGCTGTGTGCACTGATGGCTGTTCCCCTTATAAAAGAGGGAAACTACGGTTCAGCTGGGTATGCATTGAGAGTGTCCATCTAAGGGAGATTAATTGAGAAAAATATTCTAAGTTTTTAATGCCAATTAATTCATTATATTTTTCTTGAGCAACTACTTAATTTTAATCTTAGTAGAGAATGGCCTTGTAAAGGGTAATTGAGTTTTTTGTTGTAATTAGACTTATGGGAAGTCTAAGGGAATAGAGAATAGAAACGAGAGAAGAGAAAGAGAAGGAGAGAAGAGAAGAGAAGAGAAGTAGGCCTAAGTAGAGAAGCTTTGAGTAAAGCATTTAGAGAATTGAGAAGCTTCAAGTGAAGCAAACATTGTTTTGTGTAATTGTAATTAATTGCCTAAACATAGTGAGAATTTTGAAATCCCGGGGGGTCGTGGTTTTTCCTTCTTATTAGGCCAAGAAGGTTTCCACGTAAAATCCTTGTCTCCTTTTATTATTTTTCTTTTCGTTCTTAAGTTTAAGTTTTGTTCTTTACTTGATACAATTCCGCAAAAAGTTGAGCCAAAAAATCTTAAACTTACAACACAATAATTCACCCCCCCTCTTGTTGCATTCGATCATCCATTAGCATTCCTACAATTGGTATCAGAGCCCTGTTCCTCGTTTGATCAGGAAACCCTGAGAGCAGTATCCTGTTCCCTGTCAAGATGTTGAAGATGAACGAGCGCATGGAAGAGGGGTACTCCACACAAAGGCCACCCATGTTCGATGGGAAATTCTATACTTATTGGAAAAATAGAATGGAAATTTTCATAAAGGCCGAAAGCTATCAAGTTTGGAGAGTCATTGAAATTGGAGACTTTGAGGTGACGACCATCAACTCCAACAATGAAGCTGTTCCAAAACCAATCACTGAATATGAAAAAGAAGATTTTCAAAAGATGGAGATGAACGCTCTTGCTATCAAGTTACTTCACTGTGGGCTTGGTCCAAATGAGCACAATCGTATTATGGGTTGCAAAACCGCTAAGCAGATTTGGGACCTGCTAGAAGTTACCCATGAAGGTACTAGTGAAGTAAAGCGATCCAAGATTGACTTGCTGATGTCCAAATATGAAAGATTCGTCATGGAACCTAGGGAAAACATTCAAGAGATGTTCATTAGGTTCACAAATATTACGAATGAATTAGTCTCTCTTGGTAGAATCATTCCCGTTGATGAACAAGTTAGGAAAGTACTTAGGAGTCTTCCTCAAGACGAACGCTGGAGAGCTAAGGTCACAGCCATCCAGGAGTCCAAAGATTTCACCAAGTTTAATTTGGAAGAGTTGGCTGGTTCCCTCATGACTCATGAATTGCATTTGGGAACAGCTGACAGTTCCCGAAACAAAGGATTGGCTCTAGCAGCAAATAATAGTGAAGAATCAGAAGATGGTGAAGAGGAAGCAGCTTTGTTGGCACGAAAATTCAAAAAATTCTTCAGGAACAGAAGATATGGAAATCAAAGAAATAATAAAGAAAAGGGAACTACAAACTTGAAGACAAATTTTGAATGCCACAAGTGTGGGAGCACTGAACACTTCATCAAGGATTGCCCTCAATGGAAAAATGAGAAGGGCAAGGGAAAAGCAAGAGAAGTTGGAAAACAATATAAGAAGGGAAACTTCAAAACTGATTTTAGAAAAGCAATGATTGCAGCTTGGGGAGATACAGAGAGCGAGGCTGAAACAGAAGCTACAATGGAAGAAGAAACAGCAAACCTGTGTCTTATGGCATCTCATGAAGAGTCTAAAGAAAAAGAGGTAATGTCTTCTAGTCCATCTCTTAAACAACTGTCTAAACTCAGTAAGAATAAATTAATTAAGTTGCTCTTGGAGACACAAGAGAAATTAGAAAAACAGAATACTAAGTGTCTCCAAATCGAGAAAGACCTCAACTCAAACAAGGATCATGTATCCTATCTAAATTCATTTAGAATAGATGTACAAAGCAGATTTTTTAATTTGCTAGATCAGAACGTTGTTTTGAAACAGACAATTGAGAAATTGAAACAAGAATTTATTTTCCTTAGTATCGAAATGAATCAAAACAGATTGTTAGGATTAAGTAAAGATGCAAACAATATATCTACTCACATGGTTAGCACTGAATTTCAAAAGTTGAAATCAAAATTAGAATCCTACGAAATTGAAAATGAAAATTTGAAAAATAAAATAAACTTAAGAGGAAAAGGGAAAATCAATGAAATTCCCAAATGGATTCTAAATGCTAAAACCAAAAGTAAAGAAGGTCTAGGCTATATGAGGAATGATAAAAAGAAAAAGTTCTATGTAGATCTCCCTAGTAGCAAAATATGTTCCTTCTGTGGTAAAATTGGACACCTGAAACATCAATGTATAAAGAAGGAACAGCATACCAAAGCAAATAAAAATTATGTCGAACGAATATGGATTAAGAAATGTGATTCAAGTATTGTCGACAAGGAACCCAAGGATGAATGGGTTCCTGCACCTAACCATTAATTTGCTTTGCAGGTTCAAGTGAGGGGGAACAACTCATGGTATCTCGACAGTGGGTGTTCCAAGCATATGACGGGTGACAAATCTAAATTTCTCTCACTTGAAGCCTATGATGGGGAACAGTAACCTTCGGTGACAACATGAAGGGTGAGATAATTGCCAAAGGAAAGGTTGGAAGGTCGAGTTCCCATGCCATTGATAACGTATTTTTAGTCGAGAATTTAAAACACAATTTGTTAAGTATTTCTCAATTTTGCGACAAAGGTAACTCTGTTAAGTTTACTTCTGAACGATGCATAATTTCTAGGAACAGTACAGGAGACCCTGTGCTGGAGGGAATCAGAAAAGGGAACACCTATGTGGTGGACCTGGACACTGTTCCCAGAAATAGTCTAACATGTTTAAGTGTTATTGAAGAAGACCCACTTCTTTGGCACAAACGTCTAGGTCATGCTAGTTATTCATTGATCAACACATTAAGAACAAAAGACCTAGTAAGAGGATTACCAGCAATAAAATTCCTTAAAAATGAAATTTGTGATCCTTGTGCTAAAGGAAAACAAGTGCGGTCATCCTTTAAATCAAAGAACGTTGTGACTACCACTAGACCATTAGAATTAATTCATATGGATTTATGTGGACCTATGAGAACACAAAGTCGTAGTGGCAAAAGATATGTGTTTGTCATAGTTGATGATTTTAGTAGATTTACTTGGACCTTATTTTTGGTAAGCAAAGATGAAGCTTTTGATGAGTTTGTTTCTTTTGCTAATAATATACAAAAATCTACCAATAATCAAATCGTTCACATAAGGTCTGATCATGGGAAAGAATTTGAAAATTCAAACTTCATGAATTATTGCAATGAACATGGCATAAATCACAATTTTTCCGCACCTAGAACACCACAACAAAATGGAGTGGTAGAAAGGAAAAATAGGACCTTAGAAGAAATGGCTAGGACCATGTTGATTGCTAGTGGTCTACCTAGGAGTTTTTGGGCAGAAGCCGTCAATACTGCATGTTATATATTGAATCGTGTACTAATAAGACCAATCACTTCAAAGACACCCTATGAATTGCTCAAAGGTGTTAAACCAAATATCTCCTATTTTCGTGTGTTTGGATGCAAATGTTTTGTTCATGTAAATGGAAAACGAAACAACAAAACATAGGTAAATTTGATGAAAGAAGTGAAGAAGCAGTATTTCTCGGTTATTCATCACAAAGCAAAGCTTACAGAGTTTATAATAAGAGAACAATGTGTGTAGAGGAATCTGTTCACATAACTTTTGATGAAACTAACTTCTTAACAAGTGAACAGGAAACAAGTAATATTAAAATAGGTCTTGCAAACTTGGAAGATGATGATGAATGAATTAAAGTGCAAGATCATGGAACAGCAAGTGAACAGTTGATGCAAGAAGAGGCAGAAGAAACTGACCAAGTCCAGGAACTGCCAGCACAACAGGACCGGCAAACTGTTCCCAATTCAGCTGTTCCCACAGATGAGCAAAATGATCCAGTAGATGAACAGAATGACAATCAAGTTCCTGAACAAGAACATGCTACTGTTCCCACACGAGAATTTGTGCCTAAACCTTGGAAATATCAAAGTTATCATCCTCTTGATTCGATTATAAGTGATATAAATAAGGGAACACAAACAAGATCCCAAATGAGAAATTTTTGTGCACACTTTGCGTTCCTATCATCACTTGAACCTAGAAGTCACGAGGAAGCATTAAAAGATTCCGATTGGATAGTTGCCATGCAAGATGAATTGAACGAGTTTGAGAGAAATAAAGTGTGGCACTTGGAACCCAAACCGAAACACAAGAAGGTAATTGGTTTCAAAATGGGTATTTCGGAACAAGCTAGATGAACATGGAACAATTGTAAGAAACAAAGCAAGACTCGTGGTTAAAGGATATAATCAACAAGAAGGTATTGATTACACAGAGACTTTTGCTCCTGTAGCAAGATTATGCAGGTGATCTAGTTAATAGAAAAAGCACGTCAGGTATGGAGTTCCAAGAAACAAAACACGGTTGCATTATCCACAGCCGAAGCTGAATACGTAGCAGCAGCAGCTTGCTGTTCCCAAATGCTTTGGATAAAACAGCAACTAAGAGATTTTGGTATTAAAGTTGAATGCATTCCTATTTATTGTGATAATACCAGTGCCATATGTATATCCAAAGATCCAGTGCATCATTCTCGTGCTAAACATATACATATTAGACATCATTTTCTTAAGGATAACATAGAACACAAAAATATTATATTAAGGCATGTTAACACAAATGAACAAGTTGCAGATATTCTGACCAAACCACTTCCTAGGGAACAATATGAAAAGATGAGATTGGAACTTGGTATGATCAAGCTCCACTAAAGTTAGTTGCATATATTTCTCATTGAAGCATCATGAGAATGAAAAGGTCAGGAATCAATCTCAATATCTTGATTGAAAATCAATTATTGCATGGATCAGGTAAACACGTAATGAAGTTTGCACTATGAATATCTTCTTGTTTGCATGTTGTTAGTTTGATCAGACCACAGCAATATGTTCGTTATTTTCTTTATATTTTTTTTAATTCATCCTTTTTCTATTTTATTTTCATATTTTATTTTAATATTCATATTTCATAATTTATTCATATGTCATTTTTTTATTTTATTTTTTTTTTCGGCCAACTTAAACTAAAATTTTTGGGAGAACGGTTTTCTTCACTCAAGCAATGCAAAGGGCAATAAAGTGATGGGACTTGGAGGAGTAACCGTCACTTCAACCATTTAAAAACCCCTCCTTTACGTCATTACACTCTACCTTCCCAAACCTTCTCTCAATTTCTCACTCAAGAAACCGTCCTTCTTCCTTCTCTCAAAACCTTCAAAAATTCAAAAAATGAAAACCCCCAAATCATCTAAATCAGGCAAGAAAACTACCAAATCCTATATACCCGACCAACCAAAACCACTAAGAGTAGTTCTTCCACCACCATTACTGCAGGATGCACCACCCACACCAACTAAAACCACACAAGAATCACCAAAACAACCCACTGAACCCATAAGTACCAAAAGAAAGATTTCAACAGGTGGTTCATCTTCCAGAGTAGTTAAGCGCTCAAAGCATGTTGATCCAAACAGTGCTGAAGAGGTTTCAAAGGAGATGATTGTAGGATTCGGGTTGGATAAATATTGGTATGATTCTATTAACTTTCCAAGATTGCATGACATTTTGAGTTTTCAAGAATGGGAATCATTAATGTCAAATTTCAGTTGCAATTCAATTTTTCCAAACCTAATGAGAGAATTTATTTTAAATTTCTCAAATGATGGTGGAATGTGTTCTAGTGTTGTTAAAACTGTTAAAATTGAATTTAACAGTGATTTATTAGGGGAATGGTTTAATGTTCCCAATGTTGGTTTTGATACATATTATATTGGGTCAAAGATTTCATTTTCTGGTATCAATGAACGAACAATTCTAAAATTTTTAGGAGTTGATCAAAAAGGGAAAATTAGTCACAATGTTCTTTCTCCTATGCATAAGTTGTTGTACAATGTTGCTCGCAGATTCATTTTACCACGAAACTCAAAACGTAGTCAAGTGAGTTTGCGTGACGCCACTTTAATTTACTGCATGGAAAAACACATTAAAATAAATTTGCCTTCTTTGATGATCTCTCATTTATCAGACTGCATTGAAAAGAAAAGTTTCATTGGTTATGGAGGGTTGCTAACCTGGATATTTAGAAAATTTGAGGTTCCATTGGAAGGGTTGGAGTTCCCAATGGGTCCCAACATGAAAATTGATGCTAAATGTTTACAAAATTTGCGTTTGAAATTGAATGATGAGGGAGTTTTGATGCATGAGGAGGTTGTAGAAGTTGAATCTGAAGAAGATGGGGCTGAAGAAGTTGAAGAAGAAAAGGAGGAAAAGGAGGACAAGGAGGACAAGGAGGATAAGGAAGAAAAGGAACAAGATCCTGTTCCCTCTGAAAATATTGAAACATCTAAGAAAGAGGAACAGGATGGAGCTAAAAGTAAGGGGGAAAAGGAAAAGCAAAAGGAGGCCTTGGATGAAAATGTTCCTCACAATCTCTGCAGTGATTCCAATGATGAAGAGATTGTGTTGGCTATAAGGAAAAAGGCTAAGTCAATGCAAAGGAAGAGTAGGAGGTTGGCCTCGAAACGCAAGGCTACTGTGGTTGATGAAACACCATCTGACACCATCCTTGAGCCCACACCTAATGAACCTTCCTCTCCTAAGCCAGCCAATTCACCCCCCCTCTTGTTGCATTCGATCATCAATTAGCATTCCTACAATACAGTTTACACCACCACCACAATCACACACTTCACCTAATATTGGCTGTACTAACTTTGACTCTATTCCTGCAGTTTCCTTACATACCATTCTCTCCAAGCTCCTTGATCTACAGTCTCAATTCACTGCCTTTCAAGATGAAACTCGT
>NC_080048.1:15243122-15263122 GCF_026212465.1 Amaranthus tricolor
CCCTTAAAAAGTTACATCCCCGTAACTTACTAACCTGAGGAAAAAGATACGGATACTTCTCGCGCATTGAAACTTCTGTTTCCCAAGTTGCCTCTTGTGACCGATGATTGGACCATAGAACCTTAACCATTGCAACATCTTTTCGCCGAGTACTGCGAACCTTTCTATCTAAAATCTGAACAGGTTGCTCTTCATAGGTGAGGCTTTCATCAAGTTCTAACAGTTCCGGGTCTAAGACATGCGAAGAAGCCGCAACATAACGTTTTAACTGGGAGATATGAAAAACGTCATGAACCTTACCCAGCGCGTTAGGTAACGCTAACCGGTAAGCTAACCTTCCAATCCGCTCCACAATATCATAGGGGCCAATGAAACGCGGGCTTAACTTCCCACGAGCACCAAAACGAACCACACCTCTCATCGGAGACACACGGAGTAGAACTTTGTCGCCCACTTCGTACTCATCAGGCCGACGTCGGAGATCGACGTACGATTTTTGTCTATCCTGGGCTGCCTTCATTTTATCACGAATTAACTTTACTTTCTCAGTCATTTGCACAAGCATATCAGGTCCTAAGGTGCAGATTCAGTAAAATCATCCCAACATACAGGACTACGGCACTTACGACCATAAAGTGCTTCAAACGGAGCCATTTGAATTGTTGCCTGATAACTGTTATTATAAGAGAATTCCACTAAATCCAAATGTTCATCCCATGAACCTTGCCATTCCATGGCTATTGCTCTCAACATGTCTTCTAGTATCTGATTGACACGTTCAGTCTGACCATCCGTCATAGGGTGAAAAGACGTGCTATGAAGAAGAGTGGTTCCCAAAGCCTGTTGTAATGACTTCCAAAAATGTGACAAGTATCGAGTATCACGATCAGAGACAATAGTACGAGGTATTCCGTGATATCGAACAACGTATCTAAGATAGGCACGAGCAAGTTGTTCCATATCCCACTTACAGTTCATCGGAATAAACCTTGCAGACTTAGTAAGCCTATCCACAATCACCCAAAGAGTATCATTACCAGCCTTAGTTCGTGGCAACCCTAACACGAAATCTATAGATATGTCATCCCACTTCCATACCGGGACTTCCAGAGGTTGCAGTAACCCAGCTGGTCTTCGATGTTCACTCTTAACCTTTTGACACGTTAAACACTTGGAAACAAAATCTGCAATATTCTTTTTCATACCTGACCACCAAAACATACATTTTAAATCTTGATACATCTTATCTCCACCAGGATGAACCGAGTATCTAGAATAATGAGCTTCGTTCAATAATTTTTCCTTCAAGGAGTCACACCCATCCGGCACACACCACCGTCCTTTAAAACGAAGACTACCGTCCTCATGAATTGTAAAACCTTCAGCTTTCCCTTCACTGATCTGCTCCCGAAGTTTAATGAACTTTGGGTCTTCCAGTTGCTTAGCCATAATCTCTTCGAAAAAGGTAGGTTGAATAGACAAGGCACTCAACTTGGCTTCCAATTCCCCTTCTTGGATTATCTCCAAGTTCATTCTCCCAAAATCCTTACACAACTCCTCAGAGGTTATTAACGCTGAGACTGAATGCCTCGATTTTCTGCTCAAGGCATCAGCGACTACATTCGCACGGCCTTCGTGATATGAAATCTCCAAATCATAATCACTGATAAGTTCTAACCAACGTCGTTGGCACAAATTCAACTCGGATTGAGTGAACAAAAATTGCAAACTTTTATGATCCGTAAAGACCTTGCATTTGACACCATAAAGGTAATGTCGCCAGATTTTCAATGCGAAAACCACAGCCGCTAACTCCAAGTCATGTGTTGGATAGTTCAACTCATGAGTCCTTAGTTAACGTGAAGCATATGCCACCACCTTTCTATCTTGCATTAAAACACAACCTAATCCATGTTTGGAAGCGTCACTGTAGACGGAGTATTCCAAGGATGGATCAGGTAAGGTCAACACAGGGGCTGTAGTTAACTTCTCCTTCAATAACTGAAATGCCTTCTCACACTCCTCAGTCCATTCGAACTTCTTTTCCTTCTTCATCAAGGCTGTCAGTGGACGAGCGATGCGAGAAAAGTCCTTCACAAAACGACGATAGTATCCTGCTAATCCCAAGAAACTCCGGATATCTGTAACATTCCGAGGTGTAGACCAATCTCGAACAGCTGCTACTTTTGCTGGATCAACGGAAATTCCTTCCTTAGAAACAATGTGACCCAGAAAAGCCACTTGCTCTAACCAAAATTCACACTTCGAAAACTTAGCATACAACTGATTCTCTCGCAAAATCTGCAAGACTATCCTTAAATGCTCTTGATGTTCTTCTTGGCTCTTGGAATATACCAAAATATCATCAATGAACACCACCACACACTTATCGAGGTACGCGTTAAAAACCCGATTCATCAACCCCATAAATGCTGCAGGTGCGTTGGTCAACCCAAAAGGCATCACGGTAAATTCGAAGTGTCCGTATCTGGTTCTAAAAGCCGATTTACTAATATCCTCCTCCTTGATACGTAACTGATGATACCCTGACCGCAGATCAATCTTGGAAAAGACTCCTGCCCCTTGCAACTGATCAAAAAGATCATCGATCCGTGGTAATGAGTACTTATTCTTAACAGTGACCTTATTAAGTTCTCTGTAATCAATACAGAGACGCATCGTTCCGTCCTTTTTTCTTACAAACAACACTGGGGCTCCCCAAGGCGACACACTAGGTCTTATATAACCCTTCTCTAACAACTCCTCCAATTGGACCTTCAATTCTTCCATCTCCTTTGGGGCCATTCGGTAAGGAGCTTTTGAAATTGGACCTGTCCCAGGGATTAAGTCAATCGAGAAATCCACATCCCTTCTTGGCGGCATACCAGGAAGTTCTTCTGGAAAAACATCTCTAAAATCACAGACTATTGGAATGTTCTCAAGCTGCAACTCTCGCTCCCCTACTTTACTTATACTACACAGAAACCACGGTTGCCCTTGCTTGATTAACTTCCTGACCTTCAATGACGATACAATTTTTATCCTCGGTCCCTTAGGAAGACTCCTATATTTAACCTTCTCCCCCCTAGGTCCACTTAAGGTCACTGACTGTTTTTCACAATCTATTATCGCTTTGTATCTACTTAGCCAATCCATCCCAAGTATTACATTTAAATCATCCATTTCTAGAGAAAATAAATCACTTGGAAATTTTACTTTCCTTATCATAACCGGCACTTCACGGAACAACGTATTACAATGAAAAGTCTCTCCAGAAGGAGTAGAGACTGAAAAAGATGTTTCCTCGGGGTTCTCCAATTCTAAATCCTTAACTCTAGACTTTGAAACAAACGAGCACGATGCACCAGAATCAAAAAGTACTTTAACGGATTTTGTATTAATACAGAACGTACCTATGACCACATCCGACGCCTGCGCTGCCTCCCTCGAGTTAACTGCCGAAAGCCTACCGTCGTTCTGGGTAGAAGTAGTAACACCTTCTTGATTACCACGTTGGCTTGAAAAGAAATTCTCGTTTCTAGCATTTCCCGGTCGTTGCTGAACACCGGAGTTATTTCCCAGAAACCTAAGGTTTGAGGCACCTCCCAAGTTTCGGCCAAAACTTCCACCATTGTGATTCCCCCTTCCAGCTTCATTACTACTCCGTCCGTTAGTGAGTCTTTGTTGTTGGAAACCTCTATGATTTTCCCTTTGCAACTCTTGTTGTCCTATGCGAGTATAACACTCGTACATTCTATGGCCCGGCTTACCACAGTAAGAACAGTCCACTAACGCACCCCGGCAGTCCCTTCCTGGGTGGTTCTTTTGGCATCTTCTACAGTTGAAGATTCTTTCCTTCCCATTGCGATCATACAAAGGCTTCTGCATTCTAGCCTCTAGTCTCGAATTTCCCCTATTCTTGCTGTTTTGACCAGAATGGAAACCTTTCTCCTGAAAGCCCCCAAACGGTTTGTGCTTCTTAAATTGATTTTGGACTTAATTACTCACATTCGTATCATTCTGATACACGGGTTCTTTTCTCTTTTTCCCGCTATGGCCCAACTTCTCTTTTTCCTTCCTGATAACATTTCCAATTTGCGCAGCTCTCTTGTATAGCTGATCTAACGTATCATATCTATCAGTCTCAATGTGTTTTTGGATCTCATACGATAGACCTAACTCAAAACGCTGTATTTTCTTTCCCTCAGTTGGGACATCCTCATGGCAAAACTTTAAGTATTCCATAAATTTCTGATAATATTCATCTACCGTTAGGTTTCCCATTTCAAACCTAGCAAACTCATTTGATTTGTCCTTCCTAACATGAGGCGGATAGAATTGGTCCCTTAACGCCCCCTTAAATCCTTCCCAGCTTAAGTCACCGCCGTTTTATGATATCAACCTCATCTTACTATGCGTCCACCAATAGTCAGCGTCTTCCACTAGGAAAAACGCGGCTTGGTCAACCATAAGCTCAGCAGGACATCTCACCACACTAAAAAGCTTGTCAAATTCTCTCAGCCAGTTTTCCAACATAGAAGGTTCACCTTTTCCACTGTAAGTCGAGGGTTTACTCTGGGCTACTCTCTTACTAATTGACGAAGCCTTTTCCTCTAAGGATTTCGGTCTCGGATTCCTTGCGCCAGCTAGGGCCTTAACTAGGTTTCGAAGCACGCGATCAGAGTTTCCTCTTGGCACGGACCTTTTCAAAAAGGGTGGCATGATGGCAGGTATACTGCATTAGGTTAAACAAGGTATGTAAATACATTTCTACAACGTTTGTGGTTAAGGAGAAAAACTCATTCTGTTATAGTTCTAAAATAAACAAGGTAGTAGCCCTAAAGGAAAAAGGGTTGAACAATGAGTCTATAATCAAATCTATTCATTTTTCCATAAATACAATACTGAATCGATTCTACTTACTAATGTTTAGACTTTTAAAAACAAAATTCAAATTCAAAACAATAATATCATATAGTTCCAATCTAAAAAGAAATAATTGGGTATAGATTCCCACATAATCATTGTTCAAATACTACAAAAAGTTCGAGATAACCAACCAATTCACTTAACCAACAGAATAGTTCACAATTTATTCTACTAAAGAACTAGACATACGAACTCGTACACATGCATAATCAAATAAAGTGAAAACAATCAGGCAAATAAAGGCGACGCATCCAGACGGTCTTGATCCTCCATGTATTGATCAGGGTCAAAATCAGCATCACCAGAGTCATCGCTAGACGCGCTATCGGAAACAGAAGGGGTCCCTACAGATAAGGAATCACTCATAGTAAGTCGCGCTACGGAATCAGAAAGCTCTACAATTATTGGCTCAGGTGGTTCCTCCTCCCACATCATTATCTCACTTTCTTCCTCACTCATGAGATCTTCTCGCCTCACTAGCCAACCCCCTAGAATAATTACCCCGCTATCATTATCACTCAACATTCCATCTCTATCAGCTAACTCCCCCTCCTCATCAGCATTATATCCATCCCCTAAGTTATCCTCATCAGGCTCTTCTACCACTCCTAAAGAATCCTCCTCCATAAATTCTCCCTGCTCCTCATCAGAATTTTCTTCGAAATCCTCCTCAAATTCCTCTTTTGGGTCCTCATCGAGGTCCTCCTCCGGGTCCTCTTTTGGATCCTCCTCGGGATCCTTCTCGAAATCCAACTCGTCGAAGATTATAAATGGCACTGAGTTTGGGTTTACTACGGGAACATCCTCCTCATTACTTTCTCTCCTTGCCCCACTAGGTTCTGGAACGTCAACTCCGTCCCGACCCTCAGTTTGCATTGCTCTTACCCTTCTGTCAATCTCTAGGTGAAACTGGTCACTCCTCTCTTTCAGTGCAATCATCTCCTCTTCCATTATTCTTTCATACACTAGTTTGGACTTTTTGTAGATCATTTCCATTCGTCGGGTGTAATCCAAATCACTTTCCCCCTCTTTTCTATCCCAAATTCCCAGAGCCTCTATTTCTGCCCAGGCTGGGGCATTAACTAAAGCTCTCCAGGGTTCCTCTCGGGTATTAATTCCCTCCTCGGCCGGTCTTTTTCCTTTATCCATGAAAGAAAGTAATAATCGAACTTCCTGACTCACAAAGAAAGAAAACAAGACAATTAATTTCTGAGATAAGGCAAAGATAGATAATTCAAAGCATCAGAGATATAAACACATAAATCCTATCATGCACACATCAAAGTTATCCATGACATCATGCTTAAAGACGCCAAGCACAACACATCATATCCCCTTAATGTCTACCCCTTTTACTCTCGTCAAATTTTTTTTTTCTACGTTAGTCTATTGGTACAGATAAATAACATTAAATAAAACTCCCGCTCTGATACCAGTTGTAACATCTCGGAATAACTCGGGTTGTACGAAAAGAGAAGATGACCTCTTAAAAACGAGACAACTATAATCCGAGTCAAACCGGGATGTTAGAAAACAGTTTTAAACGGGTTTGAAGTTAAGGAAAACATGCGGATCGAGTTCTATTAGCGTTATTATGAACTACTAGATAATAAGAAATTCTTAGCAGCGGAAAAACGAAAAGTTAAATCTACTTATTACAACTTGAGAACGAAAATCGCCTCATAAAAACCAAATGTTCTTTAAACTAAAATTTGAAGTTCTTATTAAGAGTTCTCTATCTTAATAATTTATTTCTTCAAGAGACAATCCTCACTCCCCAGACCTGCAACTTAACTTACTGCTAGTCATTGCCCAGATAGGTAACAACATCATTGCAGGGTCGTTAAGACCAAAAGTACACGTCAGCAAACGTCGCATACCAAATAAATAATAATATAAGAGAAAGTTTTAATTTATTAGCTGACAATTCACAGAACCTTATGCTTCGATCATGCTTATTATGAATAATTATTTTCATGTAAAGGTTAGTCAGCCATACTGCTGTACTATCGCTGTAACATCTCGGAATAACTCGGGTCGTACGAAAAGAGAAGATGACCTCTTAAAAACGAGAGAACTATAATCCTAGTCAAACCGGGATGTTAGAAAACAGTTTTAAACGGGTTTGAAGTTAAGGAAAACGTGCGGATCGAGTTCTATTAGCGTTATTATGAACTACTAGATAATAAGAAATTCTTAGCAGCGGATAAAAACGAAAAGTTAAATCTACTTATTACAACTTGAGAACGAAAATCGCCTCATAAAAACCAAATGTTCTTTAAACTAAATTTTGAAGTTCTTATTAAGACTTCTCTATCTTAATAATTTATTTCTTCAAGGGACAATCCTCACTCCCCAGACCTGCAACTTAACTTACTGCTAGTCATTGCCCAGATAGGTAACAACATCATCGCAGGGTCGTTAAGACCAAAAGTACACGTCAGCAAACGTCGCATACCAAATAAATAATAATATAAGAGAAAGTTTTAATTTATTAGCTGACAATTCACAGAACCTTATGCTTCGATCATGCTTATTAAGAATAATTATTTTCATGTAAAGGTTAGTCAGCCATTCTGCTGTACTATCGCTGTAACATCTCGGAATAACTCGGGTCGTACGAAAAGAGAAGATGACCTCTTAAAAACGAGACAACTATAATCCGAGTCAAACCGGGATGTTAGAAAACAGTTTTAAACGGGTTTGAAGTTAAGGAAAACGTGCGGATCGAGTTCTATTAGCGTTATTATGAACTACTAGATAATAAGAAATTCTTAGCAGTGGATAAAAACGAAAAGTTAAATCTACTTATTACAACTTGAGAACGAAAATCGCCTCATAAAAACCAAATGTTCTTTAAACTAAATTTTGAAGTTCTTATTAAGACTTCTCTATCTTAATAATTTATTTCTTCAAGGGACAATCCTCACTCCCCAGACCTGCAACTTAACTTACTGCTAGTCATTGCCCAGATAGGTAACAACATCATCGCAGGGTCGTTAAGACCAAAAGTATACGTCAGCAAACGTCGCATACCAAATAAATAATAATATAAGAGAAAGTTTTAATTTATTAGCTGACAATTCACAGAACCTTATGCTTCGATCATGCTTATTAAGAATAATTATTTTCATGTAAAGGTTAGTCAGCCATACTGCTGTACTATCCAGCCATACTGCCGGTACACTCCAAACTCCATAAGTGAGACAATACATTAGGGGGAGCTAACCCCTAAGCAAGTCTCTACCATAGACACTCGCCTTACTTCGGTGCCTATGGTTAAGTATGCATACCCCCGCGGTGGCTGATAATGCCCTCATAAACCGCGAGTAATTCATTTCCACCAATTGACGTCATACTACGTCCACTTTAAAGTTAGTGAGGTCATACTACCTCTTCTTATCAAAACAATGTATAAAAATTATTGATTCGAAGATAACATTATTCGTACTATATATCCATAATTTACTTTTGTATACCATTATATGATACTTCGGACTAATGCGAACCACGCTGCGTGTACATACCTTAAGCAAGATAACCAACTCACAAGCGTCTTAATCAATTCCCGGTCACGAATCGACTTCCTACAAGGTTCAATCGTATTCGGGAAATAAACACACATACACATTTTCCTCAAATCATCCAACATACACATATTCAATCACATCTATACCTAGAATACTACACACAATCATGAACATCTATCACATACTATAACATGATAAATACACAAAACAGGACAGCCTATACAATCTGTCCAGAAACTCAATTTAAAACTGTCAAATTAAAAATCCGACTTCACTGTTGCGTCCGGAAGGCGTCAAAACCCCCGGGTACCAATTTTCATACTTTATAACATAGTATAAGTATTTTTAACTCAATTTCAAAGCCAAAAATGTTCCAAAAACACATTTTTTTCACCATTTTCAAAACCTACGGGATTTTGTCATTCCATCATTTTTTTATCACAAAAATATAAATATGAATGCTTTTTGTCCTATTAAATCTAAACAACAAAATTTACATAAAAAATAAATTTTAATGAATTATTATTATATATATATATTTTTTCAATATAATTCTTTTTACACAAATGTTTTCACACATACACATCACATATATACATGTATATATATTTTTTTACCAACATTATAAATTCCTTCTACTAATCAATAAAAATAAATAAATTCCTAACACCACATACATTTTTTTTTTCTATGAACATCCATTATATATATATATATATATATATATATATATATATATATATATATATATATATATATATATATATATATATATATATATATATATATATATATATATATATATTTTCAATCATCCATCAAACAATTTCTTCACACATATGTAAACATATCTAAAACCCTAAAAAAACCATACATCAATTTAGATAGAAAATACATCATATTTTCACACATGAATTTTTAAATCATGAACAAATCATAAACTATAAAATAACACACTTAAAAATCATAGAAATTTAAATTAAAATTTAAAAATAAAAACTAGATTAAGAATTACTCACAATTGCTCAAGAACAAAACACCAAAATTTATGAACCAAAGGTGATTTAGGCGTGAGGATTAGAGAGTTTTTGGGAGTGTTTTCTTACTTGCAAATGGTTTTGAAATGAAGGATGTAAGGTAAGGAATTAATTAAGGAATTATGGGATTTAATTGTGATAATTTCCTTAACCATTCAATTACCAAAATGGAAGTTATAATCTTCCCCCAAAATCTTCCTATGGCCGGCCAACACCCATTCACATTCCCACTTTTATTTTTATTTATTTTTTTTTTTGAAATGAAAGATAGATTAGGAAAAAGGTTTGAACTTAAAATGGTTTTAATTGCCTTAAAAGTTGAAGTCTCATGATTTAACCTACTAACAAAATAAATAATAAAAAGAAATATATTTTTCTAAATAATAATAATAATAATAATAATAATAATAATAATAATAATAATAATAATAATAATAATAATATTACTAGCAAATCATTTAATATATCGGAAAAATATCGGGGTGTTACAGCTGAATTGTGAACACCTTGGTGGTCCTCATTTTTCGGCTATTCTGCTTGTTCAGGTTCTTCAGTTTCTTCTTGAATTAGTTGTTCTCTGTTTGCTATTTGATCTTGCTGTTTGGTTACCTCTTCATCATCTTCCAAATTAGCGAGACCTGTTTTAAAATTATTTGTATCCTGTTCACTCGTCATAGAGTTAGTTTCATAAAAAATATTGTGAATAGATTCTTCTACACACATAGTTCTGTTATTGTAAACTCTATAAGCTTTACTATGAGATGAGTAGCCAAGAAATACTGCTTCATCACTTTTTTCATCAAATTTTCCTATGTTTCTTTTTCCATTAACATGAATAAAGCATCTACATCCAAACACACGAAAATAGGAAATATTCGGTTTTACACCTTTAAACAATTCATAGGGTGTCTTAGAAGTGATAGGTCTTATTAGTAAACGATTTAAAATATAGCATGCAGTATTAACAGCCTTGGCCCGAAAATTTCTAGGAAGACCACTAGCAATTAAAAAAGTTCTGGCCATTTCCTCTAATGTTCTATTTTTTCTTTCTACCACACCATTTTGTTGTGGTGTTCTAGGTGCGGAAAAATTATGACTTATGCCATGCTCATTGCAATAATCCATAAAGCTTGAATTTTCAAATTCTTTACCATGATCTGACCTTATGTTAATAAGTTGATTATTACTAGATTTTCATCTTTGCTTACTAAAAATAAAGTCCATGTAAATCTACTGTAATCATCAACAATAAAAAATACATATCGTTTTCCACTACGGCTTTGAATTCTCATAGGTCCACAAAGATCCATATGGATTAATTAAAGCGGTTTTGAGATGGTCACCAGATTCTTAGGTTTAATGGATGACCTCACATGTTTTCATTTGGCACGAGGATCGCATATCTCATCCTTTAGGTATTTTTTGGACGACAATCCTCTAACTAGGTCTTTTGATCTTAAGGTATTAATCAAAGAAAAGCTAGCATGACCTAGACGTTTGTGCCAAAGAAGAGGGTCTTCTTCTATGACACTAAGACAAGTTAGACTCGATTTGGGAATAGTGTGGATGTACACAACATAAGCGTTCCCTTTACGTATTCCTTCCAGAACAGTGTCTCCTGTGTCACTCCTAGAAATAATGCATTTTTCAGAAGTGAAGTTTACAGAGTTACCTTTGTCACAGAACTAAGAAACACTTAATAAATTATGTTTTAAATTCTCGACTAAAAATACATTATCAATTGCATGGGAACTTGACTTTGCTACTTTTCCTTTGGCGATGATTTCGCCTTTCATGTTGTCACTGAAAGTCACAGTTCCTCCATCATAGGTTTATAGTGAAAGAAATTTTAATCTGTCACCTGTCATATGCTTGGAACACCTACTGTCGAGATACCATGAGTTGTTCCCCCTCACTAGAACCTGCTAAACAAATTAATTGTTAGAATTAGGAACTCACTCTTTCTTGGGTTCCTTGTCGATTTGACATAAATCATCTTTTTTAATCCAAATACTATCGACATAGATTCTGTTGGAATTATCATGCTGTTCCCTTTTGGCACATAGAAATTTTAGATGTCTAGTTTTTACACAAACGGTACAGACTTTACTACTTGGGAGATCGACATAGACCTTTTTCTTTTTATTATTCTTATTATGACCTAGGCCTTTAGTACTTTTAGTTCTAGCATCTAGAATCCATTTAGGAACATTTTTTATTTTCACTTTTCCGTTTGAATTTAATTCAAGTTTTAATTTTTCATTTTCGGCCTTGTTGGATTCTAGGTCGATTTTCAATTTTGAATATCAGTACATAAATTATGAATGGATGTGTCGTTTAAGTCCTTGTTCAAGCCTAGTAATTTGTATTGGGTCAATTCAACATTAAGAATAATATTCTCCTTTTTTAATCTATCCAATGTTTCCTTTAAAGTGATGTTTTGATCTAGCAAATTAAAAAATCTATTTTGAACATCAGATCTAAAAGTGTTTAGATAGGAAACATGGTCTTTACTAATCTTAAAGTCTTTTCCAATTTGGAGACATTTATCATTACTTTCTCTAATTTATCTTGTGTCTCCATAAGCAACTCAATAAATTTATATTTATCCAAATTAAACAGGTGGTTAGGAAATGAATTAGAAGACATTACCTCTTTTCCTTTTGACTTCTCATACTTGTTGTCGTGTGAAGCCATGAGACATAAATTGGCTGTTTCTTCCTCTTCAGGGATCTCTGTCTCCGCTTCACTTTCGGATTCTCCCCATACAACAATCATGGCTTTGCGAAAGTCGATTTTATTGAGATTTCATTTCGTTGGTAGTCTTCCAGTTTCCCTTGCCTTTCTCTTGCCCTTTTCATTTTTTCATATTGGGCAATCTTTGATGACGTGATCAGTACTTCCATATTTGTGGCATTCAAGGTTGGATTTGGAATTTGCAGCTCTTCTTTCCTTGTTGTTTCTTTGATTGGCGTATCTGCTGTTCCTGAAAAATTTCTTGAATTTTCGTACCAACATTGCAGCATCCTCTTCATCACATTTTGACTCTTCTTGATCAGCTGCTGTCAAAGCCAAACCCTTGTTTCGGAAACTGTTTGCTGTTCCCAAATGCAATTCGTGAGTCATAAGGGAACCAGCCAGCTCTTCTAGATTGAATTTTGTGAAATCTTTTGATTTCCGGATGGCTGTGATTTTGGCTCTTTAGCATTCATCTTGAGGGAGACTCCTTAGAATTTTTCTGACTTGTTCATCATTAGGAATATGTCTTCCAAGAGAGACAAGTTTATTTGTGATGTTTGTGAACCTGGTAAATAGCTTTTGGATGCTTTCTCTAGGTTCTATAATGAACTGTTCATATTTAGACATCAACAAATCTATCTGGGAGCGCTTTATTTCACTTGTTCCCTCGTGGGTAACTTACAGTAGATCCCAAATATGCTTGGCAGATTTGCAACCCATAATGCGGTTATGCTCATTCGGTCCAAGACCCTAGTGAAGTAATTTGATGGCAAGAGCATTCATCTCCATTTTTTGAAAATCTTACTTTTCATATTCGGTTATAGGTTTAGGAATGATTTTGTTATTGGAGTTTGTAGTAGTTACTTCAAAGTCTCCAATTTCGATAACTCTCTAAACTTGATAGTTTTCGGCTTTGATAAAGATTTCCATTCTATTCTTCCAATACGTATAGAATTTCCATCGAACATATGTGGCCTTTGAATGGAGTACCCTTCTTCCATTCGTTCATTCATTATCGATATCTCTAAAAACCAAGATATTGCTCTCAGGGTTTCCTGATTAAATGAGGAATAAGGCTCTGATACAAATTGTATAAACTGTTAGAGATGGTGAACGACAACAAGAGGGGATGTGAATTTTTGTTTGATAAGATCAATCTTTAATTTAATTATAGTTTTGTCATGTTTTACAAATTAGGGTTCATATAAAGAAATTGATTTGGGGGTTTTTGATTCTAGTGTTTTGTATGTTAATTAGTTATGAAGCAAACTTGATCATATGCTTATTAGTAAATCTACGTCATTAGTTTTTCATATTTTGTCTTAGATTGTTATGAAAAGAATTTCGTATAAGATTTTGACAGTTCTGAAGAATGCAAGTTTGAGCAGTTTCTGGCCATTTTAGCAAAAATGCTATTTAACAAACGTTGTTCGTATCAAAATTTTACCTAAGATAGGCTCAAGAAACGCATGATTTGGATCTCTGTAGGGGAAGTTATGGTCGTTTCAAGATACACCCCTCTATATCAACTTTAATGAGCTTAATTTAAATTATGTGTACATAGGATTTGTTATATATCTATTGAATTTGTGAATTGAGTAGTTGCTAAAGGTTTAATTAGCGGTTCAAGACCTAAGAAAAGGTGATGCTTTAGATAAAAGGGGAATTAGCGGTTTAAGTAAATAAGATATATCATATATGAAATTAGTTGTTAAATTTTAAATAAAAAGTTGTTGTTTCATAAAATCAAAGTGAAGCAAAGCCTAGGTGCTAGTTATGTCAAATCAGTTGTTAGTTATTATTAAGCACAAATATGTTTACATTGAATATTTTGATTTTATTGAAAAATCGTATTGACTGAGCTTGTTGGCTTACTGTAGTTGAAAAGATTGAATTTCTTACTGAAATCTTTAATAGTTACGAGAAAAGATTACAAAGGTTTGTATCTTACTATAGTTGCGATTGTTTTGAATATAGGAAGATATTCTTCCTAATATAGAAAGGTTCTTCTTGAATCTTGAAACTACAAAATAGTTACAGAAAAGCTTAATAAATGGTTTAATGTTTCGAAACAGTTGGGATTACCTTTGTGGTGTCTCAAGGAATTAGAACCTTGTTGAGATTATCTCAACACTACATAATAGTTAGGGGGTACGTTGATCGGTACCTCGGACTTAGATATTCTGCTACGGTTTGGTCGTCTGTGGGGTGTGCACACTAGGGATCTTTGTTTAATAGTTATCCGGAAAGCCTAGCTAGCCCGATGGAAAAGAAAGTCCGTTCCATTCCATGGATTGATGATTTCAAAATTTTAAAAGAAAATGTTTTAGCAAAGAAAATAGAAAAGAAGGTTCTATCCATTCCATAGATTGATGTTTTATATAGTTTAAAAGAAAATGTTTTAGCAAAGAAAATGAAAAATGTATTTGATTTAACAAAACATAAAAAGAAAGCGAAAGTTTTATAATGTATTTATATAGTATTGTGTTTGCAAAAGTAAATGTTTCATAGGAAATGATTGATGAATCCTACTGGCATATGTAATTGGATGTGTAGTATGGAATTTAGCTAAACGCCGATATATATAGGTAATGGAGGTTAGAGTCAAGGTAAAAAGCAATGTCCACTCATTTTAGTTATAACGACATTGAGGCCCGGTAACTAGTTTTAGTTTAGTAATTAGTATTGTATTAGTAGAACTGGTAATTGATAATGCCCATTGAGGCCTCTATTTTTCTGTGGTTATTTTGTAATGAAAGGAAGAGTTAAGCTTAAGCTCCTTTCTATTTGATTGCAAGTTTTAACATGTAGATGCAAGTTTCAGAAGAGCTAATTTAAGTTGATAGATAAATAGATCGAGTATCTTTGTTTGCCTAAAGTTCATCATTATAAGGATTTAGAAATGGACTATCTTTGTTTGCCTAAAGTTCATCATGTAAATAGCTCATCTTCATTGTAGCCTCCTTCGTTCATAAAATCTTTATCATTGGAACTTTGGATGACTGGTCGAACGTTCTCCTATTTAATTTCAATGGTGTTGTGCTTATCCAAAACTATATTAATCCTGTTGGGCGTGAAGCTTGGGCTAGACAGGTTTGTCTTTACATCTATTCCTATTCCCCTTTTCAATTTTCCTTTGTTGTGTTCTTTAATTTGTACACTTAGATATCTGCTCATCATCATATCAATGCCTGCTGCTGCTTCCTAAAAATTCTCTTTCTTTTGCCTACTGCTTGCTTATATAGAAATCGCATTTGATTTTTCTTGTTTATTTTTAATTGCATTTATTCGATTGTCGTTGTTTGCCCTTTTTTTTAGTGTGAAAATGTGCTATTGTTAATGTCCCAACCTCATAAATTGTTCTGGTCAAATCTTTATATCACCATGTTAAGATAAGGTACTGTTATGACCTGTTTTGAATTTTAATTTTATTAACTTTTATTAACATTTTTCCTAGGATGACTCTTATTTTGAATTTATGAACTAATTGAGAATCACCTCCTTAGTATCATTCTAGACCATTGTGCTCGGTGACCCTATGTTGGTTTAATTATTAGGAGTGCTTAGTCATACAATTTCATTCATGTATGTGGTTCAAGAGAAAACTATGAATTAATGCAACTTTTGTTTTTTCAATTGCATTGTCTGCTACCTTTCACATATGTTAGATGATACTTAAGTTGAGAGGCTCTCTTTAATCGCAACCTCCTTGTGATGAGGGTATTGGTCTGCCTATATTCCCTCATCCCCAAACCCTGCCTCTAAGCGACTCATTGGGATGATGATGAGTATGTATGATTGTTAATGTTTATGTGTATGAATTTCGTCATGTATGGGACATTTCTACAGTTGGGGTTTGTGATTCCTAATGTTGATGCTGCTTGAGGATAGCTAAAAAGTTTGAAATGGATTGGAAAATGAAGTAATGATTTGTTTCGTGTAGTGTCAACAAAATTTCAAAGTCTTGCAACAATTTTGACAATTTTGATTACATTTTTCTTTGTTTAATTAGCTACTTTTCTTTCTTTGATACACTAAACATGTTGTTAGAGTATATAACATATCCTGGGGCTTCAACCATCAGCTTAAGCTTTTGGTTGAGTTGGTTCCTTGACATGGTATCAGAGCCAACGTGAGAGGTCACGAGTTTGAATCTCAACCACCCCTCATTTAAATTGGAATATTCAGCGCCTATACGCATCCACACTTCTAGCCCAATGGGGTCTCGTGTGAGGGGGCGTGTTAGAGTATATAACATATCCTGGGGCTTCAACTATCAGCTTAAGCTTTTGGTTGAGTTAGTTCCTTGACACATGTATCAACAGTGTCTGCTAATGTGAGCCATGAAAGGCTTAAATGATACACTAAATCTCAAATTATTTATTTTTTTAATTAATAAATGTATTTATTTTAATTTGTTTTGTTTATTATTTTTTTTTGAAGGAGTACATTGCAAGATCAAGCACATATAGCCAAGATGAAATAGATGAGGTTCGTGAGCAATGGGTTAAGTTCTTTAGATCGAACTTTTTGATAAACTAAATGTAATTTTGTACAAGCAATACTAGTACTACTATTCGATCGTATGTGATTATATATGTAAGTGTAGTAGTGGACGTTAGGTAAAAGAATATTTTCTAATTAATGTACGTATTATTCAATCGTATATTATATATTCGACCTCTATAGATATATATATAATATTAATCCCTAGTCGATATAGATATATAGGATATTATAATTATTTTTAATTTAAAAATAGGTCATTTTTGATCTAAGGTTCAAACAAACGATACAAATAAGTGTTATTTGTATCAAACAAACGTTACAAATAACATGTTATTTGTATCATTTGTTTGAAACAAACGATGCAAATAACACTTATTTGTATCTTTGGTTTTCAAACGATACAAATAATGTGTTATTTGTAATCCTCTTGTTAGTACCCCCAACATAAGATACAAATAAGCTTAAAAACAAGATACAAATAAGGACCTTTTTACTAGTGAACATTTTCGTTTTGCTAAAACTTTATAAATAGTTAGTATTTTGGTTGGATTGTGAGAGAAATTAAGTTATTTATAAGATATTAATCATTTTCTTATGATTTATAATTAATATTACTAATCCAAAAAGTGTAAACAACTAAATAAATTTTGATTATTAAAATTAAGCTATATAAATGTATACTCAACATAACCTGACTATGTGGTTTTGTTCTATGAGCTTGTTCTTGTGGAGGACAGTTTTGCGATTGATGAAGTCAAAGACACCTGGAAACGTAAAGATCATTAATCAATAAAATAGTCTCATCCAGTCATATAAAGGAATGTAAGTAAAATAAATCTTTTATTCAAAATTATTTTAGTACTTATTTTGGATTATTAGAGAAAAGATTTCACCCTACGAGGTGATGTGATTTTGAAATGTTTGGCGCATGTGCCACTGGGTGGTTGTTATTTTGAAATGTGGATTTTGAACTTGCAGGGTGACTTTAAGTCAAAAAGGAAAAATATTGATTATCTGATTTACAAATGGAACTCTGTTGGATTTTCTGCAGAAATTTATATATTTTAAATCGTTTAAAATAATTCTTATAATGTAGTTTCTTTACATCTTTTAAAAATTGTAAATTCTGATATTTAAATTCTTGATAGATTTCTAATGGATAATATAACCAGTTGAGTAATTGATTATATTATCAACGTAATAGCCCGATATAAGTGGTAAATTTCTGCATTAGTTTAAATTAATCTTATTTAATTAGCTGGTTAGTTTCAGGTTGTTACAGATGATTTCCAAAATGACCAGATAAACTTTAAAACGTTCAGCTGAGCCATCAACATGAATCTTCATTTTTCAGACCCATTTGCATCCAGGAGCCTTCTTTCCAAGGGGAGATTTGTACCAAGTCTCATTATTTTCCAAATCCTAATTTCGTTAGACATGGCAGCTTGCTAGTCAGGGCTCTATATAACCTCTATAAAGGAATGTGGTTTCATTCCTGCAGAATTATTAGCTATGAACATACAATGCCCATTAGAAAATTTTGCATTATCAATATGGTGTGCTAAGGGATGGACCGTACTCGGAGAGTTTGGAGAGGACGGTGAATGTAACACCCCTGATTTTCCAACCCCTTAAACGAAACCAGAATTCGTGAAAAAAGGGAGGAAATTCGGGTGTTACATATAAAGAAAAAGGAAGGTAATTAAAAATAAAAGCTAAAGATTAATTAAAGCTCGAAATTAGGCTTTTCGTGTTTCTGCGATGTTATAATAATTAAATAAATTTGAGACAAGTTTAGGAGTGCGGTAAGACCGTATGACACCGGGGAATTAAACATTAGGTGAAGAGAAGGTATTCGGCGGACTTTTAGTTTAGTGTTGCACCTATCTTTAAAAAAATTAATTGCAAATTAAAGTGGTAATGTTTGATATTTTTGCGAGTTATAATTTTCATGTCTTTTTTTCTTTGTAAATTACAATCTTTAAAGTAGTGTCTTGACCATATTCAAGCTAAGTGACTAGTTCTACAATACAATCACTCGTACAGACTTTTTTACCTTTTGACTTTTCTTCTACCCCTTGACCTATCCTTTAATCTAACTCATTCTCTTTCTTCCTCCATTGTTGCACATCAAAGCTTTGAGTTTTTTTTTCTCATTTAATTTCATCCTTTAACATTTAACTCATCCATTAATTTGAATTTTAATTTTTTTTCTCATTCAATTCTTTTTTTCATTCTAATGTTGATTATTTTTGAAACAAAACCCTAATTCTTCATCCTATTCAAATACTAAATTGCTTCATTCCTCTCTACATCTGAATTTGCAATTGCCTGCTTCTCTCATCCTCTTTCTACCAATAATTTTGTTTATTATATAATTTTTATTTATATATTTTCGTTGCAGTATTTCTTAATTCCCTCTTTTCTTTGATTTTTGTTTCAGTATTTTCTCAAATTATCAACTCTAACGAAGATCGTGGTTCCAGTGTTAACGCATCGATTTGACGGATACTAAAGGAGTATTCTCACTACTATACATCCAAAAACTACGCAGCGGAACTATGAATCATACAAGGATTCATATGGCTCCATACGAAAGAAATTATACAATCTCAAAAGAAAACTTTACAAGTAATATAGAAGCTACAAGCATTAGGCAACTTGTACACAATTGTTACGACCACACTCTGCTCTTTTCCCCAATGCAAAGCAAAAGAAGCTCCTATACCTGTCATGTCAAGCTATGATCCTCATGCTGCTCAACATAATGACTATATAGTCAGATGTGTCATAGTAGGAACATCATAGAGAGTCATGAACAAACAACAACAAACGCATACACGTCAGTAATTAATGAACTTATAACAATTAGAGTCATGGAACAAAACTATAGACAATGATATAGTATTGCAATAACGAGTCTACTCATCTATCTAAACACCTCTATTTTCTCATAATTTCTCTTTCAAACTACTAATCTCTCGAAGTATATTCAAAGGTAGAGTATCTTTTCTCTATTCATGGCATAGTGACACGGCCAAGGGCGTTATTGGCCACCCGGCGCCCATGGCAAAGTATGAGCTCATGCCCCCTCCAGCTGACTCTCTCGGGTCCTACCTTCGGAAAAAACTAACACACTAAGGTACTAAACCAGTGAAGAGGCCACCATATTTGGGTTTTCAAGGCCTGCATGGTAACACCTCGGTCAAGGGGCGATATCGGCCACCCGACGCCCAATGACCCAAGCATGCTCATA